>NC_067479.1:76109872-76262372 GCF_947179515.1 Apodemus sylvaticus | reverse complement strand
CTCGCTTTTTCATATTACACCTCAATCCAATGGAGCGTGTGAACCTGCAACTGCAAACTTAAGTGCCAAGTATTGTTGATAGATTGTCATTCAATTTTTCAAAAGTCTTCGTTATTGACTCTAGCGTTGCGAACGGACAAAGGTTTACAGTAAAGTGATTAACTACTTACGTCAACTTTTAAGATACATCCGATTTCAGAAAGTAAAATTCGAATATTAGAATTGTTGTCTATGGACTGTATACTATATGTGTGGTCTGGGTTTATATTTTGGGCAGCTGTACAATGAACTTCAGGTCCTGAAGCTCCAGGAAGCAACGCTGGCTGTAAGCTACGGTCCAGACCGTAGAACACTTTACTCATGATCATGATGAAGTGGTCTAATTTGAAGGAAGGTATTGAAGACCAAAGGCTATGAGATTCATGTAATGAACTGTAAACTTCTTTTACCCTATTATTAATATACGGTCAGGATAGCAATTTAGACAGCATTGCTCAGTAAGTGGCGCGCAGGTTATCTGTGTGTGTTCAAAAGAACATCTTTTTTTTTTTATTTGGTTTTTTTTGGGATTTGGTTTTTTCGAGACTGGAACTCGCTCTGTAGACCAGGCTGGCCTCAAACTCAGAAATCCGCCTACCTCTGCCTCCCAGAGTGCTGGGATTACAGGCGTGCGCCACCACTGCCCGGCTAGACCATCTTAAATTATTTCTTTAAAAATTATTTAATTGTTACGTGTGTGTTTTATCTGCATGTATACATGTGCACCAAGTATGCCTGGAAGTGTTAGAAACCCCTGGGACTAGGGTTACTGACAGGTGTGGTCTACCATATGAGAGATGGAATTTAAACCCAGATCCCCTGGAAGAATCAGGCAGCTTCTTCATCGCTGGCCCACCTCTCCACCCACTTTAAATTCTTTCTTTAATGGAAATTATGAGAGTCTGGTGCGCATGCTCTTGGGAGGCAGAGGCAGGAGGATCTCTGTGAGATCCAGGACAGCCGGGGCTATATAGAGAGACCCTATCATTTAAAAAAGGGAGGAGGGAGTTGTCAGGACACTGGAGAGTTAGCTCAGTGTTTAAAAACCACTTGTTGCCCTTGCAGAGGGCCTGGGTTTGATTCCAAAACCCACATGGCAGGTCGTAACCACCCTACCAGACCTCCAGACATACCAGACATGCATGTGGTGCACATACTATATACAGGCAGAACACCTATACACATAAAATGAAATAATGAAAAAGACCTTTTGGGGTCTTTTGTTTGTTAGCAGTCAAGGGCAGAGACATCTCTGCTGTCTCTAACAGCAACCTAAGGTTTTCAGAGACCTGCATTCAGGCAAGCCTAGTATTCTTGGCTTTAAAGTAGAAAGGACTTTCAGGAGTATGCAAGAGGAACCAGAGTTGGAAGTTTATTAAAGGAGATATCAACATATGTTTTAAGCACAAGGTTTAAAAGAAAAGAGATACCTGGGAAGAGAGACGCCACAGACTGTGGGCTTCTCAAAGAAGAATCACCCTTCACTGTCTTTATGATAGACATGTATGTAAGATTTATTAGTTTTGGCTCTTCAAAGAAACATTAAAGAATTTAAATGAGATCACAGTTCCTAAGGTGGATTGGACAGAATTCTACCATCTAAGTCTAGATGATAAGGGATGAAGGAAGTTAGGATATCAGCACTGTAAACAATGTCTGTTTAAGACTCCCATAAATGGGGGAGAAATGAACCAGGCCCATCATCATATTCATTTAGGTCTCCAGCCCAGTTCACTGTCATTTTAACATGAAATTATCTGAAGATCCGTGTCAGCAGCCTTCATAGCATGTTTGTTAACTGGGATGGAATTCTTGCTTCTCAGCTGCAGAGAGGCTTCAGCCAGACTCTGGGAAAGGGGCAGCCTTTCCTTTTCACGGCCCTCTAATTTTCCTGTGTTTTTATTTTGCTTCAGTGTTGTTTAAGTAAAATTAGATCATCTTCATAGTGTAGTAATTTTGGGTATGTTTTTCTTGCCATCAGTGCTAAATGAAACCAAGAAAGTTAATAATGGCAACAAAACAGCCGAAGACTCTCCTCCTCCTGGCAAGAAATCGCGCACATGCCAGAGAAAGGGGCCTACAGCTGGAGGGAAGGGCGCAGACAAGACAAAAGGTAAACAAGGTAATGGGTCAGGGGGACACGGGACAGCTCTTGGGTCTCCGGAAGAATAAGGATGATACGTGTTCCTTTGCTTTTCGAGGATATAACTAATATCTCTATCACTTGGGCATTCTGCAGTACCAATCTACTTGGTTAAATCTTCATTTTCATAGATTTGGGATGGATTAGGACCTCAGCAGAAGACCTGGACTGCTCCGGAAGGACAAAGTTAATTATGACAGCTTTCTGGCCAAGACCGCTCTTGTGATTCCCACATCAGTAACGGTAGTACATGGTTCTGTTCCCTCAGACTCTGTGAAGACCTTGCTGTTAAAGGGCAAAGCTCCTGTGGACCCCGAGTGTACAGCCAAGGTGGGAAAGGTAAAAGCATCTGGAAGGGAACACAGAGTTCTCTTGTTTTATTATGGTTCCTGTCTAGAATATCGTTGGTGCTCATTTTAAACATACTTCCTAAAGTATCGCTAGTGATTAATTTTCTCCAGAATTGAGAAGTAGAGGTGATGAGGTTTCAGTTTAGCAGAATATGAAAATGGTCCAGTGGTTAAGAACATCTGTTGTTCTTTAAGAGGACCTAGGTTTGATTCCCAGCACCCACGTGGCAACTTACAACCATCTATAACTCCATTTCTAGGAGATACATACACTTTTCTGACCTCCAGAGCTATCAGGCATGCAAGTAGCATACATACATACATACATACATACAAACATACATACATACACTCTTCTGACCTCCACAGGTATCAAGCATGAAAGTAGCATACATACACACACACAGACACACAGACACACACACTCACACTCACTCAGATAAAATACGTGTAAAATAAATAAATATATTTAATTTTTTTAAATTTTAAATTTACAGAATAGCATAATTACCTCAGGGTCCGCCATTAGCTTTCCCCAGTGTATTTCCTTTTTCACCCAGGAAATGTTAGAATTGTTAAGGGAGGAGAGTGGGGGGATTTTGTTTGGGTTTGGTTTGGTTTCAAGACAGGGTTTCTCTGTGTAACCCTGCCTGTCCTGGAACTCCCTCTGTAGACCAGGCTGGTCTCAGATTCAGAGATCCACCTGCCTGAGTGCTAGGACTAAAGGCGTGCGTCACCATCGCCCCGTTGCCAGTGTGGTCTTGGTGATAGACTGCCATGGAATGACATGAGTCACTGATGAAGGGGAAAAGGGTTGGAAGGATCTGGAAACAAGCCTATGAATAAGGTTTCTTTTCAGTTAGATTCTT
This sequence comes from Apodemus sylvaticus, assembly GCF_947179515.1. Lineage (NCBI taxonomy): Eukaryota > Metazoa > Chordata > Mammalia > Rodentia > Muridae > Apodemus > Apodemus sylvaticus. The sequence continues at coordinate 76,258,971 of NC_067479.1, read as the reverse complement.
TTAGGCCGCTGTAATTAGAAGAAGTTGTTATGTTTTAGTTATAACAATGATGGTCTGTGTGTAGAACACACATTTCCTTTCCTCTTCCTGGAAAGCAGATGTTGGATGTGCTGGAGAATAAACCTAAAGCATTAGGGGGAAAGTCTCACTTCTTCCTAAGGCTGCGTGCACTGACGCTTTTTGCTCTCTCTTCCCAGGCTCATGTGTATTGTGAAGGAGATGATGTCTATGATGTCATGCTAAATCAAGTAAGAGGATAACTCATTCTAAGTGTGGGAAGCTCTCTCTCTCTTTTTTTTAAAATTTGCATTTATTTAGTTAATTTATGTGTATTATTTGTGTGGAGGACAAAGGACAGCTTGAGTGAGTTCTCAGTCTGGTGTAGTGGCACAAACCTTTAGTCCCAGCATTTGGGAGGCAGAGGCAAGCAGATCTCTGAGTTCAAGACCAGCCAGGGCTACACAGTAAGACCCTGTCTCAAAAAATTAAAATAAAATAAAATAAGAAAAGAGTCAGTTCTCTCCTCCTGCAAAGTGGGTCTCAGTGATGAACTCAGGATTAGCTGGGCTTGGCAGGGAGTCCCTTTACCCATTGAGCCCTTGGCTAGTCCAGGTTATTAAAATTTCCTTGTATTATAAACCACTTACTTCTTTCCAAAATTGACATTGGCTTATGATTATATTATGATCTACTTTTTGCCCATGGTGAAGACTTTGTGTTTGTTTGTTGGTTGGTTTGTTTTATGGGGTTCTCTGTTTATTTCTTTGTGACAAGTTCTCTCTGTGTAACCCAGGCAGGACTTGAACTTGCAGTCCTCTGTTTCCGTATCTATAGGACTAGGATTGTGTGGGCATAGTTGTCTAACCCAGTTCACGCTGACAACTTAAACATGTGTAGTTGGCTTTTTTTTAATTTATTTATAAAAATATTATTATGTGTGCTGGTGGGAGGAGGCACACATACGACAGCACATGTGTGGAGCCCCCTAACCCTAACTCCCACCCCTTATCTTTGCGTGTGCGTGTGTGTTGCCCTTACTAGCCTGGTAGTCACTCTGTAGATAAGTGTGGCCTCAGACTGACAGTAATTTTGCTGCCTCAGCCTCCTGAGAGTTAGAATTGTAAGTGTGTGCACCACAATTTTCTGTTTCTTTTTTTCTTCCAATTTGAGAGACCAAACCCAGTACCTTGTGCTTGCCAAGAAAGGTGCTACACAGAGCTAGATCCCTAACCAATCTTTTTTTAATGATTCATTTTTATTTTCTGTATATTGGTGTTTTACCTACAAGTGTGTCTGCATGAGGGGGTCAGATCCCCTGGAACTGGAGTTACAGACATTTGTGAACTGCCATGTGGGTCCTGGGAATTGAATCCAGGTCCTCTGGAAGAACAGCCAGTGTTCTAAACTGCTGAGACCTCTCCCCAGCCCGTCTTATCTCTGCCTCTTTCTCTCTGTGTGTGTGTGTGTGTGTGTGTGTGTGTGTGTGTGTGTGTGTGTGTGTGTGTTTGTCTTCCTTTCACATACATACATTGTTCTGAATTGATAGTTTCTTTGTTAATTTATTTCCTGGATCTGACTCATATTTGAATTTATCTTTTTTTGTGATTGTGAGTTCAGATGTGTGCTTACATGTAGAGGCCAAAGGTCAACTTCAGGTGTTGTTCATCATGTTCCATTGATTAGTTTTGCTCTTTTTTTTTTTTTTTTTTTTTATGGAAAGTTCTTTTGCTAACCTGCTCTCTTAATAGGCTAGGCTCGCTGGCCAGTGGGTAAGCTCCAGGAATCCACGTGTTTCTGCCAGCTCTGCAGAGATTCCAAGTGTGCACTCCATGCTCAGTTTTTCACATGGGTTTGGAGGATTGAACTCAGGGTCTTATGGTTGTTTAGCAAGTACTTTACTGACCGAGTTTTCTCACCAGTCACACACTTCGATTTATTGATCTAATATATGTCATTTTACAGCTCACTAGTATTCGGTTGTATAATTTATACCTAAACTAACACAAGCTGTGCCAGGGAGCTGGCTGAGTCACTGACTCTTGCAGTATACCCCTGAGGACCTGAGTTTGGGGCCCTAACTCCTACATAAACATCTGAGTACAGTGGCTCCCACCTGTATTCCTAGCAGCAAGGAGACAGACGGGAGAAGACATGGGCTTGCCCGTGAGCTCCAGGCTCAGTGAGAGACCCTGTCTTAATAATGTAGAGTGAAACATATCTATGGAGGGCACCATGGAGAAGATCCCATTAATGTAGGATATTGGGGTTGGTAGTGGGTTTCAGGAAGCTTCCAAGATCCTGCTTCGATTCCTGAGACTAAATGTTAAGTTCCTGTTTGTCTCCTTATTCTCTCAAGCTCTATTTGTTTTGTTACACTACGCTTTCACTGTGACAACGACTGGGCCGCTGTGACAAAAGAAACCCGGTGGCTTGTGCACCCTCCGGCTGTAAAACTAACTCCTCCTACGTTACTGTTCTCCCGCTTGTCACAGACCAATCTCCAGTTCAACAACAACAAGTACTACCTTATTCAGCTGTTAGAAGATGACGCCCAGAAGAACTTCAGTGTTTGGATGAGGTGGGGCCGAGGTAAAGGCTTTAGGATGGATTGATGAGTTGTTGTTCAGAAATAAAAAGGCTATGCAGGGAATCAGTCTAAGGCTCTGGGTGGCTCAGGAGTCCAGATGGGCTTCGGAGGTTGGGGAGTGGCAGGCATCCACTTTGGGAAGCTTGGCACAGCTTAGAAGACCCCTGGACGGGACGGACGGGAAGGACGGGACTGTAGGCTGCGACACCAAGTGGTAACTTGTATCCCTACGGTCACTTGCCTAAGCCCTTTCGCCTTTCTCTTCTCTTTTCCTGCCTGTGAGTCAGACAATAAACAGACCGTAGAGATGGCTCGTTCCTCCTGGAGAGCTACCCTCGGGTCTAGGGCAATGAACCATCCTATGTATGACATTTACTTTGCAGTTGGGAAAACGGGGCAGCACAGCCTGGTGGCTTGTTCCGGTGACCTCAACAAAGCAAAAGAAATATTTCAGAAAAAGTAAGTGCTAAAAATGAGTTTAAAGCATACCCTTCTTGGATCTCTCCTGTTGAAATGTTTCATGTAAGGTTGATTTGGCATCAGTGTTCGTTTGTTTCTACTCTAACTCCCTGTTATTAGAGCATTAAGTTGTATCTTCAGTCAGTGATTAAATCAACCTGGAAGTTGACCAAAAGAATATTTTTTAAACCCAGCAAGCAAATCTAAGAAATTAGACACCCGACTGCCCCTGCAGCATTAAAACTTCCTGAGGAGATTTTGAGGACAGACTTTCTAGAGTCTAGCAGCATGTCTCTTTCTGGGACAGGCATTGCTTATCTGCCTGATCTTTTACACATCCCTGGCCTCTGTCTCTGGGGACTACTGGGAAGCCTTTACTCCCAATTTTATATAATTCCCTTGTTCTGGTGTTTCTGGTCCTTCAGTGTCCTGATTGACAGTTCACACTACGGAACCCTGAGGTGGGCCTAAGCTCTGAGGGACACAAATTGTTGAGAAACTATGCTAGGGGATTGCTGTGTGCCTCCCTCAGGCAATGAACCTTGATTCGTATGACTTTCCCACTACCTTGGGCTCCACAGATTCCTTGACAAAACTAAAAACAATTGGGAGGATCGTGAGAACTTTGAGAAAGTACCTGGAAAATACGACTTGTTACAGGTGGACTATGCGGCCAGCACACAGGTACGCTGAACTGCAGAAGCTGTCTCTGAGTCGGGGAGGTCTAGCCAGGTGCTGGGGATCAGGCCAATGCCAGAAGAGGCTGGGATCACTGCAGCTTCCCTCCTCAGCGATAACTCTGCCTCATCTTTGATCGCAAAGGGTCTGGTCTTCTCTGTTATGTACTAGAATTCTTTTGAAATCCAAGGCCTGCTTCTAGAAGTTCAGTGTTACTGAGCAAGAGAAGATGGATAGATGATAAACTAGAAGCTGTTTAAAGCTAGCTTCATCACCGTGAAGGACTGGAAGTGCAGGGTCTGAAGTGGAATGTTTGCCCAGCATGAAACCAAAAGGCCCTGGGTTCAAAACCAAGAATCACAAGAAGAAAGAAAGAAAAATAATTTTGACAAAACGGGTTTCCAGGATACTGAGAAGTTTCCTAAAAACTCATAGATCTGAAAATTAAGAAACTTGTATTAATATGATCAGGCCTGGGGAGTAAGAGCTGTGTTTACATTCTCAAAGACGTTGTTGAAAGGGCCTTTTGTTATTCCTCTGAGTGCTTCACTGTAAGGGAGTACTAATAAATAAGGGTAGAAATCACATTGGCTGCTCTCTAGATTCCTAATAGAAACGTATCAGCCTTCAAGCACAGGATCACAGTAGAACCATTCCCTACAGATGTTAGAAGTGGTGTTTGTTTTGCTACAGGATGAGAGTAAAACAAAACAGGAGGAAACTTTGAAGCCCGAGTCTCAGCTGGATCTTCGAGTCCAGGAGCTGCTAAAGTTGATCTGTAACGTGCAGACCATGGAAGAGATGATGATTGAGATGAAGTACGACACCAAGAGAGCCCCGCTTGGTAGGACTCCCGATTCTGCTGCAGCCCAGCAGTGTCCTGCCTCTGCAGTGAGCAGTCTCATCGCTAGCTAAGGTTTACTCAAAGTCCTGAGTGAGGGAAACAGGATTGAGAGCGGCGGATTGAGAGGAATTGGGTCGTTATTGGGCAGAGATATGCAGTTTACAGGGATGGGACCCTGGTTTGGAGTCTGATCTCTGACTGGGCCTCCAGGAAAGCTGACAGCGGCGCAGATCAAGGCAGGTTACCAGTCTCTCAAGAAGATTGAGGATTGTATCCGTGCCGGCCAGCATGGGCGAGCGCTTGTTGAAGCGTGCAATGAGTTCTACACCAGGATCCCTCATGACTTTGGGTAAGGTCGTGCTGTCTCTTTACCTTACTCTTCTATTCACCTTTTATGTCCTAAGCAGCCGCAGAGGCTAAGGTCCTCTTAGTTTTTTACTTGTCACCTTAAATAGAACTGGATCCAGTCTGATTTGTAGCTAGCTTAGAATGAGGGATGTGAGCATTCAGGAGGCAGGGAGAGGCTGCCTTGTGAGTTTGAGGCCAGCCTTGACTCTAGCTCAAGGAATTTTTTTTTTTTGGTTTTTCGAGACAGGGTTTCTCTGTGTAGCCCTGACTGTCCTGGAACTCACTCTGTAGACCAGGCTGGCCTCAAATTCAGAAATCCGCTTGCCTCTGACTCCCAAGTGCTGTGATTACAGGCATCACCACTGCCCAGCTTAGGAAACTTTAAAAATAAATATGGGACATAATTTCCTAACTTATTAGAACCATATTCTTGAGCAAGTGAAAGTTACCAACTCAAGAATGGACCCCTGACCCCACAAAATAAATTAATAAAAAAAACCCTTAAAATGCAAAAACATGAAAAGTGTATATCTAGCTACTGCATAAAACACCTTGCAAATCCCACGCCTTCTGTTCTTTAAGAGGACTATATTCACACAAATACCATTTTTCTGAATCTACATGATTGATAGTAAATGAAGAAAACACATTTCTACCCGTTGTATGTGTGCGTGTGCGTGTGCATGTGTGGTCCTGGGGATTGAACCTGGCCCTGTGCATGTTACCCAAGCACTTTCCCTCTGAGCTGTAACCCAATTCTGCTCATTCTTCATCCTGGTTTTCACTGTTTCCATTTAAAATAGCCCTGAATGCTCAAAGGACTTACCCCTTCTGGACTGTATTCAGACTTCCTTATTGATGTCAAAGTAGCTTTTATTTATTTATTTATTTTATTTTATTTATTTTAAGATTTATTTATTTATTTATGTGAGTGCACTGTTGCTGTCTTCAGACCCTCCAGAAGAGGGCGTCAGATCCCATTACAGATGGTTGTGAGCCACCATGTGGTTGTTGGGAATTGAACTCAAGACCTCAGGAAGAGCAGTCATTGCTCTTAACCTCTGAGCCATCTCTCCAGCCCAATATAGCTTATTTTTAATAAGGATCCCACAAATAAATTTCTACTCTAGTCCCTAACATTTTATGAAAATCCAAGTAGTTTGTTTTATCCTAACCAGAATGTGTATTTAATATCTCTTTACATACTTGGGCTTTGAAGTATTCATAGGTCTCCCTGTTTCAAATAGGAAATCCTAATTTTGTTTTTTTATTTTCTTTCCTTTTTAAGTTTTTTTTTAATTTCTTTACTTGTTTGTTTGTTTTGAGACAAAGTTTCTCTATGTATTCCTGGCTGTCCTGGAACTCACTCTGTAGACCAGGCTGGCCTTGAACTCAGTTCACGTAGATCCTCCTACCTCGGAGTCTGGGATTAAAGGTGTACACACAAGGCCCAGCTCTTTTCTTTTCTTCGTAGTAAGAAGAGCAACCTCTGTTTTAGCCATGCATCTCATATCCACAACAGACTGCTCATGGTGGTTGTATCTCTGTCCTTAGACTCTCCGTCCCTCCAGTGATCCGCACAGAGAAGGAACTGTCAGACAAAGTAAAACTGCTAGAGGTGAGCTGGGAATGCATTTGGGAGGTTTCAGTCTCTTCTCCTGAGTTCCTTCACATTGATCCTTTATTTCATGTTTATAGGCATTGGGAGACATTGAAATTGCCCTTAAACTGGTGAAGTCAGAGCGCCCAGGCCTGGAACACCCGCTGGACCAACACTATAAAAGCCTACACTGTGCTCTGCGTCCTCTGGACCATGGAAGTAACGAGTTTAAAGTAATAAAAATAGCCATTTATCCTCACATCCTTACTCCAGTAGAGCCCATCCTTCCCACCCTGTACTTAGCAGGAACGTGGGGATATCGAACTCTTTCTAACTCATTGTGAGGGTCTTTGGGGATAGAAGGTCTGCCAGCTTCAGGAGCCCTGCACCCTTCCGTTCAGTTCAGTCTCTTATAGGCTCCACATTTGCTATTCTTAATTCTTTTCCACAGGTGATTTCTCAGTACCTGCAGTCTACCCATGCTCCTACACACAAGGACTATACTATGACCTTGCTGGATGTATTCGAAGTAGAGAAGGAAGGGGAGAAAGAGGCCTTCAGAAAGGACCTTCCCAACAGGTCTGAGGCCAGCTCTGGGTTGAGCAGATGTTTCCTTGACTGAAATGCAGTGAAGATCCTTGGAGGGTGGCAGAGGGAGCTGTTGTGTCGGCTTGCCTCTTGTGTTTGTGATTGTTGTTTGCAAAAGAGGAGGAAACTAATGCCTCTTTCTTAGGATGCTGCTCTGGCATGGATCCAGACTGAGTAACTGGGTGGGGATCCTGAGCCATGGGCTCAGAGTTGCCCCACCGGAGGCTCCCATCACAGGTTATATGGTAAGTGGAGACTGAAGGCTATGAGCCCAAAGGGAAAAGACGTACAATGATGACATCGGTCGTCCAACCCAGGATTAGGTGGTACTTCTTGGAAAGAGTTAGAACTGCTCACTAAAAAGCACATATTTTTTACTGTGTCCCTTTTTCTTTAAATTCTAAAGATATGTCTCTTCTTCCCAAAGGCAGAAATCTGTGGCTGTTTCTGTTGTCTCTTGAGCTGAAGTGGAAAGGACTGGGGGGGGGGGGGGGGAGGCGTGAACTATGCTGTATTTATGGAACAGAACCTCATGGCCAATGCTGTCTTCCTCCTCAAAGGATATTTTTGTTTGTTTGTTTTTGGTTGTTTTTTTGGTTGGTCAGTCGGTTGGTTGGTTGGTTGGTTGGTTGGTTGGTTAGTTGGTTGTTTTTTGAGACAGGATCTCACTATGTAGTCTGCACCTTGCTGTATAGACCAGGCTGGACTCAAACCCAGAGATCTGCCTGCTTCTGCCTTCTGAGTGCACCATACCAGGCCCTTCTCATAGATCGTAAGACAGCTGAACTCCATTTTTGTTGATCTGTTTCAGTTTGGGAAAGGAATCTACTTTGCTGACATGTCCTCCAAGAGTGCCAATTACTGCTTTGCCTCTCGCCTAAAGAATACAGGGTTGCTTCTTCTGTCAGAGGTAAGACGGTCCACAGCTATGATCTCTAATTTACTGTACACTCAGATTTTTCACTGGGAAAATTTGACTTTGGCTTCAAGAAGTTCACCTGGAATGGGATTCCCATTGCATTAGACTCTTCTGCTAAAGTAAGGAATAAAATACAAATCAGGATGGCTTTAGAATCACCTATTTCTTGACTAGGTATAGGCATTCCCGGATCCTTTGCTTTGCAGGTAGCTCTAGGTCAGTGTAACGAACTCCTGGAGGCCAATCCCAAGGCCGAAGAATTGCTTCAGGGCAAGCACAGCACCAAGGGAATGGGAAAGATGGCTCCCAGCCCTGCCCACTTTGTCACCCTGTAAGTACCCCGAGCTAGTCTTTCTAGTTGTTAGGAATCTACTGTCTATTTCAACTGTGGACAAAATGCTGGTTTTGACATATTTTCTTCCATTTGGCAGGAATGGGAGTACAGTGCCCTTAGGACCAGCAAGTGACACAGGAATTCTCAATCCAGAGGGGTACACCCTCAACTACAATGAGTTTATTGTTTATAACCCCAATCAGGTCCACATGCGATACCTTCTAAAGATTCAATTTAACTTTCTGCAGCTGTGGTGAATGTTGATCAAACAAGCCAGAGAGAATATAATCTTCAAACAAAAACCACACAATAGTATGTTCTTGAACTTTTTGATATTTTGTTTAATAAAATGGTATAAATCTATCTTTGGCTTCTTTGGGTTTTACTTCTCAAGCACTTATTCTCTGTGCCTGTGTGCATGCCTGTGTGCACACATGGAGGCCAGAGGAAGGGGTTGGGTGTGTGCACTAGCACTCTTCACACTGTCCCCTTGTGACTCTGCTCTGGAGAGAGGCTGACGCTCAGCCAGTCCCAGCAGTTCAGTTCTTTGCACCCCAAAATGCTGGGGTCCCCTGGAGCTGGAGTTACAGGTTCCTGTGATGGCTAATCCTGGTAAGCCATCTTAACTACATCTGGAATCTTAAAACTCAAGCAGCCGGGCATGCTTATAAGGGATGTTCTTGACTGGATCACCTGAGGTGGGAAGAGGCACCCTAAATCTGGGCCACACCTGGTGGCAGCCTGCATGAAGGGCATGGAAGAAGGAAGCTTTACTTTTTGCCTGCTTGCCCTTAGATATTGTGACAAGTTCCTCTATCCTGTTATTGAGGCATTCTTTGGCCTGATCTTCAGAACTCCAATGTAGACTGAAGACCAGCAGCAAGCTAGGCATTCCCTGGGGCTCCAGAATCAGACTGAACTAGCTGAGACACCCAGTCTCATGGATTGAACAACCACTGGGTTCTCAGCCTTTCCATTGGAAGAGAGCTATTGTTGAATTACCTAGACTGCAGTCTATAAGCCCCTCTAAATTTCCTTAAAATGTATTTGTGTGTGTGTGTGTGTGTGTGTGTGTGTGTGTGTGTGTGTGTGTGTATGTGTGTGTGACTGCAGTCTATAAGCCCCTCTAAATTTCCTTAAAATGTATTTGTGTGTGTGTGTGTGTGTGTGTGTGTGTGTATGTGTGTGTGACTGCAGTCTATAAGCCCCTCTAAATTTCCTTAAAATGTGTGTGTGTGTGTGTGTGTGTGTGTGTGTGTGTGTGTTCATTCTCTCACTTCTGTTATTCCTTTAGAGAATTCTGATTACAGGTCCTCTGTAAGAGAAGTATGTGCTCATAACTGCTAAGCCATCTCCTTAGCTCCTAGACACTTATTTCTTCTGATATCAATATTATCTTCATTTCCAGGAAGAACCTCTGTATCCCGCAGCTAGTGACAGGTTACTCTGGATTCTGCTTTCTCACAGTAGATAGCCTCTCCACCGAAGATCTCTAATGACGGCTAATGCTTCCCCCTGCTAAATTCATTTTTCCCTGCTAAATTCATTTTCCCCTGCAAATCTGTGTCTTGTTAAATGTTCCAGTAGACAGAATACAGGCTCAAAAGACTCATTTTCCCCATCAAAATCCTCTTAATTCTAGCAGTTATAGTGATATCCTAATCATTGTCAACTGTCAAACTGCATACTCTTTGACTTAAAGCAGATATGCACATTTGCATAAGTGGTTTCACTGATAAGAATCTAGTCAGTCTACCTACTCAAGTATTATACCACCAATAAAACTGAAGACGGGGCTAGAGAACTAGTCTAGTGGTTATGCTAGTACCACTAGGCCACTGCTCTCCAGAGGACCGGAGTTTGGTTCCCAGCACCCAACTCTGGCTCTCAACTGTCCATAACTCCAGCTTCAGATCCAACACTCTGGCCTTCAAGGCCCCCTCACATACATCCACATATGCACACAGAGACATAGACACACAAGGAAAGGTAACAAAAAAACTTAAGACCTGATGCAGGTGTTACATACTTTTCTAAAAAGTATAAAAGAAGGGAAAACTGCAATTCATTCTATAGAATAACATAAACCCAAAACATAACAGTCACCATAATAAAAAACTTAGACCAGTATCCCTTAAACTAATTGTAACAATCAATAAACTATTGACTAAACATCCATCTATAAAATACATCTTATCCACATATAAAAAGGATTAGATGCTGTGACTAAGTGAGATCACAGGAATGCAAGGTTGGGCCAACATGAAATCAACCAGTGGAGGACAAAACTCACATGGTCATCTCATGAAGAAAAGACATTTATGCTAAATTTGATATCCACCTCACAACAGACTTCCAAGAGGAATGGAAGAGCACTTCCTCACCCTGGAAAGGAATGTGAGAAGCATTCTAACTTCATATCTAACAGAAAGTACAAAGCTTCTTCTCTTGGCTGGGGATGTAGCTCTGTTGGTAGGGCCCTTGCTTGTCTAGCTGTGAGGATCATTCTTGGTTGTCAACTTGACTACATCTGGAACTAACTAAAACCTAACAATTGCTGGGCCTTCAAGCTGGCAAAATCCAGTGTCTAGATTTCAGTTAATAATACTGTGGAAATGTTAACTGAGATGTTAACATCAGAGGAAACACAGGAAGGGTGTCTGAGAACAATGTCTACCATTCTTGAAGGGTTTGTAAATCTTAAACAATTTGAAGAAAGGGGCTGGAGGGACGAGTCAGCAGTTCGGAGCACTTGTTGCTCTTACAGAGGACCCAGATTTGCTTCCCAGAATCTGCATGGTAGCTCCTAACCATCTGTAACTCCAGTTCCATGGGACCCAACTCTACCTTCTAACCCCTGTGGGCACCAGGCCACCCAAATCGTTCACACACATAAAATAAATAAACCTAAAATTTAATAAGTGATTTGAAAGAAAACAAAAAGTTAGGTAAGTTAGGTAGGGATGTAGCTCAATGTAAAATTACTTATCCGGCTCGCATGTGGTTCCAAGGTTAAACTTCAGCATCATGAAAAAATAAATATACACCTATAATCCTAGCATCTGGTAAGATAGAGGCAAGAGGGTCACCCTCTACTACATAGGAAATTCAAGACCCTGTCTTAATACCACCCCGCTGAAAAATTAGCAACCATTAAGTTCCTTAGGGATAGATCTACTGTTAGTGGTTTTGTTTCTGATTCTCCTTTCAGATACGAGGTAGAAGTAAATTTCCTAGCCAGGGATGGTTGTCCATGTTTCTAATTCCAGCACTCAGGAGGCAGGGGCAAGCACATTCCCAAGTTGGAGATCAGCCTAGTCTTACAGTGTCTTAAAAAATATATATATATATATAAACTAATTTAATCTCCCTCCCTCCTCCTCATCAGCATACCTCGTGACTTCTCTGCTAATATTTATGAAGGAATGTGTGGGAACAGTGTGTCATTACAGAGTAAGAATGTCGGTGCCAGCAGTTACTCCGTATGTGAAGCACAGATCTCCGTGAGGTAGGTAGAGTTCTCTCTTTTCTCTCTCACCACGGACCCATAAGCTAGCATGTTAGAAACATAATGAGGCTCAGAAAAGGCTTTCTTCTTTATTTTCTGCTGTGTGTATGGGGACAGGGAGACGCACACATGTATACATGCAATGGTGTGCATGCTGAGGTCACAGGACAGTTTGCAGGCTCTGGTTCTCCTCCCACTGTGTGTTCTGAAGAGCAGACTCAGGTTGGTGCCCAGTGTGAGTCGTCACACAGGCCCCTTCATTTCATCTTTTGAGACAGAATCTCACTCTAGATACCCAGCTGTCTTAGAACTGGCTGTGTAGGCCAGGATGGTCTAAGATTCAAGATAAATCCTCCTTCCTTAGCCTCCTAACACACACTACAGTCATATGCTGTGCTTTAATGTTTACAGAGTCGGGCATGGTATCACGCACCTCTAATCCCAGCACTCAGGAGGTGAGGAAGGAGTCGGGCAGATCTCTAAGTTCAAGCCCAGAACTTTGTGAGTAAGCGTCAGTGTAAATCTGATTATTCCACTTGTCACCGTTCCACTTGTTGTAAGCTTTATAACCTTCATTTTGGTTTCATTTTCCTTTGTTCTTCAAGATAGGGTTTCTCTATACAGTCCTGGCTATCCTGAAACTCTCCCTGTAGACCAGACTGGCCTCAGATTCAAAATCTACCTCCCAGCTGGGCGGTGGTGGCGCACACCTGTAATCCCAGCACTCTGGGAGGCAGAGGCAGGTGGATTTCTGAGTTCGAGGCCAGCCTGGTCTACAGAGTTCCAGGACAGCCAGGGCTATACAGAGAAACCCTGTCTCCAAAAAACAAACAAAAAAAACAACATCAAAATCTACCTCCCAAATGCCCCTGCCTCTGAACTAGGATTATGAACCATCGTAGGCTGACTTTTTTTTTTTAAAGAACACTCTATGAGAAGATTTATTTTTATTTTATGTCTATGAATGTTTTGGCTGTATGTACATCTGTGTACCATATGTAAGCAGTGCCCATGGAGGCCAGAAGAGGGTGATGGAGTCCCTGGAACTGGAGTTACAGGGCGCTGTATGCACTCACCATGTATGCACTGAGAATCAAAATCCAGTCCTCAGAGCGGCCAGTGTGCTCTTAACTGCAAAGCCATCTCGCCAGTTCCACGAACTTCAGTTTGAGGGACAAATAGGTTTGTGATTTCTTGCAAGAATGCTAATGAGCCTATTAATGAACGCTAGCAAGTCAAAGGCAGAGTCAAAAGACCCATCGCTCTGCTTCGGCGCCTCGGCTTCTCTCTGGCCAGTTAGCTCTGGAGAGAGGGCTGTGTCTGTGACCAGAGCCCAGCACTGTCCTAGCTCTTAGTCTTCCTTCCTTCTGACACGAACGGGACCGTAGAGCTTCAGCCAGAGAGGGACACAGGGATGGAGTGTACCTGTTATTAAAGAGGTGGCTCGTTTTCTTGCAGTTCTTCTAAGAATGAATGTCAAGTTAGAAAGGCACATCCATATCCTTCCCTGTTGATCTAAATCCACTAGAGAACACAACCAGACTTACACTTTACACCCTCCAACACTTTATTTTTATAATCTTATTAAAAATATAGACACCGGTGTCTTCAGGCTAGCAGCATCTGGCGACAACATCTTTATCCTGAGTTCTGCATCTCTATTCCCAAGATAGAAAATACAAGTTTCCTTGTGTGTCTCCCACGGCAAGCTGCAGGGGAGAGCCCGGCTCCATCCAAGGTTCTAGGCAGCTCACTGGCCCTTCACATCGGAACAAGCCCAGCTGAAACAGGAACAGAAATGGGGCGGTGAAGCTATAGGCCTGAGGTCTCCTTATTATCTTTCTCTCAAATCAATACCTTAGAAACAGGCCACTCGCCGGGTGGAAGGGGTGGAAGTGGCTCACGCCTGTAATCCCAGCACTCTGGGAGGCAGAGGCAGGCGGATTTCTGAGTTCGAGGCCAGCCTGGTCTACAGAGTGAGCTCCAGGGCAGCCAGGGCTACACAGAGAAACCCTATCTGGGGGGGGGGGGAGGGGGGAACAAATCCAAACAAACAAACAAACAAACAAACAAACAAACCAAAACCAAAACCAAAACAGAAACAGATCACTCCAAGAGAGATTGGAGAAAACAACTTCCATCTTGTTGCCACTCCTTAGCCTGCATTAGCTTTCTTGCTCCGGCCCTTTCTCGGCTTGCATGCACATGCACACGCACACACACAGACCCACACTTACCAGTTGCATACTGGGTCTCTCCCACAGTTTAACATCTCTGTCTTTCGAAGCAGTCACCAGCAATCCAGGAAGCACACGGAGGGCTGAGACGGAGCCCAAATGAATCTCGGAGAGGAGAGGGACAACATGAGTTCTCAGGGAGACCTTCCAATTACGGAAGCAGCAAAGGGCTGCGCCAGGGTTAGAACCTCCTCCCTCCCTCTACGACCCTCCCTCCAAGCTCACCTTTTTACACTGCCGTGCCTTTAAATGTGTGGGTTCTGTCCAGCTATCCATGGAGTGATCCAACTCTGAGTGCGGGGACAAATCTGTCCCTAGAGTCTGAGTTTTAGGTATCTTTACTTTTTTCTGCCAGATGTTGTCTACGATCCATTCTCCTTCTGGGGTACACTCAGATAAGTTCCACAGCATTCCATCAGCGGTGGCACACAAAAGGGATGACTCTGCCATTTTAAGAGCAGAGTTAGCCAGGGCTCAGGCCTTTATGACCCACCAGCCTCCCCTAAGCCTCCCCAGAAAGACCACTCTGGTCCTTCTACTCCACTAACCAGACTCAGGTTGGGCCTGAGTGATTGATACTGGGGACCCATTAGGATTATTTAAGTTCAGATTGAAGTCCAGGATCTCTTCAAACTCGCCTGACTCCTTTTGCTCCTGTGAAGGGATAGGTGGATAGGCAACTTTGTTTAGTTCATGATACAACTCCACTATCAAAGCTCTAAGATAGTCAGGATAATAAAAAACCAAACAAACAAAAGACAAAAAAACAAAAACCCACTACACGTACAAATAAAGTGCATGCATCAAATGGATGCATGGAAGAATCCAGCCGTGCAGCCCCCTGGGTGGAGATATGGGACATTTCTAACATCCTGATGTTCTCATGCCCAGTCCCAGCCGGTAGGAGAGCCCCCAAAGCTGGCAACAGATTTTAGTGTCATAATGTACTCCACTTATTACAAACTCTACTTCAGTGAGATCTCTGTAGTGTGGACATGTGTGGACATGCTTGTGTCTGGTTTCCTCTGCAGAACGACATGTCTGTATTTGTCAACACTCAGTGTCCTGTTCTGCTTTTTCTGTCATGCAGTTATATATTTAGAGTTACATGTCCAGGTTTGGCTATGTTGAATTAGGCTGACACAGACGTGCCTGTGCCTGGTATTTGGGGACTATGTAAACTTCTTTCACTTAAGCACATATTTAGGAACAGAATCACTGCTTCCTAGACAGACTTTGTAGGTAACTTTAGTAGGTATCAGATAAGGATTTCTTGTTTGTTTGTTTGTTTGTTTTGTTTGTTTGTTTTTCTTGAGACAGGGTTTCTCTGTGTAGCCCTGGCTGTCCTGGAACGCACTCTGTAGACCAGGCTGGCCTCAAGTGCTGGGATTAAAGTTGTGTGCCACCACCACCCAACTCAGATTAGGATTTCTTAAACTACCAGAAACAAAAGACCTCAGGAATCTTGGGAATGAAATCTAGCTCTGACAGAACCCCAATCGGTTAAGTGTAAAGCATCTATGAGGTAATGCACCATGCACCATGACAGAGACACAATGTAGCCCTTGACCTCAAAATGCTAATACTGACAGAGACAAAAAAAAAATTTACAATTAAGAAAACTAGGAGACAGGCCTGGCATGGTGGCACAAGCCTTTAATCCCAGAACTAGGGAGGTGTATCTCTGAGTTCTAGGCCAGTCTGCCTGCTTTATGGAGTTAGCCCCCAGACAGGACAGCCAAGGCTGCACAGAAAGTCTGGAGAGGAGAAATGGCTCAGCAGGTAGGAGTGTATCAGCAAGCCTCACAACTGAGTTTGATCTCTAGAACCACACAGTAGAAAGAGAACCAACCTCAACACCTCAAGAAGTTGTCTTCTAACTTCCACAAACATACTATGGCTTGCAAGTGCCTCAAAACACACACACACACACACACACACATACACACACACACACACACACACACACACACACGTGAGGAAAAAAAATTAAATATGAAAAAGAACCAAGCACAGTGTCACACATCTAGCACTCAGGAGGCAGAGGCAAGCAGATGCCAGAGAGTTCCAGGTCAGTCAAGGCTATATAATGAGCCCTGTCTCAAAACAACTGGAAGGAAGGAGGGAGGGAGGGAGGAAGAAAGGAAGGAAAGGAGGGAGGAAGGAAAGAAGAAGGGAGGGAGAAAGGAAAGGAGGGAGGAAGGGAGGGAGGCAAGGAGGGAGGGAGGGAAGAAGGAAGGAGGGAGGGAGAGAGAAGAATGAGAGAGAAAGGAAGAGTGAAAGAAAGACCTCCTAGGCTTCTGATTTTAAAAAATTACACAACTCTGTTTTATACAATGAAATCTTACATGGATGGGGTACAGAGCTAAACAAAGAATTTTCACCTGAAGAACTTCGGATAGCTGAGAAGCACCTTAAGAAATGTTCAACATCATTAGTCATTAGGGAAATGCAAAGCAAAACAACCCTGAGATTTCACCTCACACCAGTCAGAATGGCTAAAATTAAAAACTCAGGAGACAGCAAGTGTTGGCGAGGATGTGGAGAAAGAAGAACACTCCTCCACTGCTGGTGGGTTTGCAAACTGATACAACCACTCTGGAAATCAGTCTGGAGATTCCTCAGAAAACTGGACATGACACTTCTGGAGGGCCCTGCTATACCACTCCTGGGCATATACCCAGAGGATTCCCCAGCATGCAATAAGGACACATACTCCACTATGTTCATAGCAGCCCTATTTATAATAGCCAGAAGCTGGAAAGAACCCAGATGTCCCTCAATGGAGGAATGGATACAAAAAATGTGGTATATATACACAATGGAGTACTATTCAGCCATTAGAAACAATGAATTCATGAAATTTTTAGTCAAATGGATGGAGCTGGAGAACATCATACTAAGTGAGGTAACCCAGTCTCAAAAGAACACTCATGGTATGCACTCACTGATAAGTGGATATTAGCCTAGAAGCTTGGAATACCCAAGACACAATGCACATATCAAATGATGCCCAACAAGAAGGAAGGAGAGTTCCTGGAAAGGCTCAGTGCAGCAGTGTAGGGGAATACCAGGACAGGGAAGGGGTGGATGGGGGAATGGGGGGGGAGGGAAGAGGGCTTATAGGACTTCTGGGGAAGGGGGGGGATCCAGGAAAGGGGAAATGATTTGGAATGTAAATAAAGAATTAAAAAAATAATCTTACATGGACACTTAGCATCCAAAGATTTAAAGGAGAGTTGCTCTAGGGCCAGGGCCATCGATGAGAGCAGTGGAACCACCTGCCTTTCCTCCCCTCACCCTCCATGATGGGTTCCAACGTTCAAACGCATTGGTTCTGCACGAATGTTTGTTTTAACACATCCAAACAGGACTCACCAATATAGTAAGTGATCCAGAGTACCCCTGCTGCAGGTAAAACATGCCATACTCCTTGCTGGTGCACAGTACTGAGGAACGTACTCCATACCTCCTGCTGTTTGCAAGAAAGTAAGAGACTGAGCCCAGGACTGCCTCTCTTCAAGACCCCAGCGCTTCACCGAGTCTGACTCAGTCTCGGGGTAACCACTAAACCACTTTTCTTCTTTTCAACACAAGAGGAAAAAGCATTTCAGATCTTACCAGATGGAAGATGGAGTAGACCCAGGCTTCATCTGTAGTAATTCCACATCTTCTTTCATCAAGATGAGAGACTGGCCATCAGGGGCCAGGCCCAGGCCTGTCAAGACTCCCAAGTCCTCCTGCAGAACTCTCTTCAGATGAAGACTGTAGTGCAGAAGACACACACAAACCAGAGAAGGACACTTCTTAAGCTAACCTTTCAGAGTCTCGAGTACTTCTCATGAACGTACCTTTCCATACTCTTCTCATGAATGAAGAATAAAACACAATGACTGACCAGCCCCAGATATCCTGCTCCTAACCCTTTGTGTGTGTGCACACTTGTTTGTTCTCATATTGGGATCAGACCCAGAGCCTCTGGAGGGATTAAGACAAGCACTCTAGCACTGAGCTATATCCCCAACACCTGTCTCTCTTATATCAACATCCACCATCATTCTCCCTTACTTACTCAAAAGGAGATTCTCTAACATTGCTGTCTTTTGCTTCCACCAGTGAGTTCTGTGGATGCTTCCTTCTGCAACTGGACCCCAGATCTTAGCAGGCTTCCAGACCTCAGCACAACTGACTCCATAAAGGCAGTGCTATTTAGGCCAGGAAACTCAGCATGCAAACCACACCACCAGCCAAAATGAAAAAAACAAAGACCTAATCTATCAAATTCCATAGTTCTGCGAAAGCATCTAAGTGTACTAACTTTGCTTTTGGGCTTCTGTAATTCTGCTTCTGGCTAACGTTCTTGTTAACTGAAATATATCAACCCAGGGTATGTTTTCTGTGATTAAAAGCTCACCCTGAGAGAGGCTCAGGGCTACACTGGGATCCTGGACACCAGGGTAGTCTCTGACCAGCTAATAAAGACTTTCTATTGGCTTAGACCCATGTCCAAGTAGTCTTCTCTGGTGGACTCCCCACGACACCTTCACCACAGACTCACTTTTGCATCTTTCCTTCTCCTGTCTACAGCCCAGGCCAAGGCCCATCATTATGCCTTTCTACGAGGCAGAACAGAGCTGTACAAGGTCTCCCAACCTTCACCATCTCTTTCCCACTCTATCCTCTTTCCCACCACCATGTTCCTGCTCTAAAACTCAGATCATGGAGCAAGGCATTGAGCAATTGCTGGACTATGTGTTTGGCATGCCTGGGGTATTGCTTGATCCCAGCATCAAACCCCAAAAGAATAAGTGTGGAGAGTTCCTGGTGCAGACTTCTAGGAATTTAGCAGGAATTTGACATTGGGCTAGGACAAGGAAGTAGGCTCAGGGTAAACACAGCTGAGGAATGTATGGCCTTCCTTTTATCATGGTCATCCTCAGAAGCCCCTAGACACAGAGGCCATGGGACTTTGTTTATTGCCTCGTTTGACTACTTGGTTTATTGCCTTAATGGCTTTGTCTTTGATCTAAGAACTGACCCTATTCTTTGTATGTACCTAGAATGATATAAAAGCAGAATGGAAAAAAAATAAACCGGCCTCAGCTTCTGCACTAGCTGGAATCGTGTTATTGTTTTTTTGCTTGTTTGTTTGTTTTTTGGTTTTGAGGGGGGTTGTTGTTGTTGTTTGGTTTTTTGTTTTGTTTTGTTTTGTTTTCGAGACAGGGTTTCTCTGTATAACCTGGCTGTCCTGGAATTCACTCTATAGACCAGGCTGGCCTCGAACTCAGAAATCCACCTGCCTCTGCCTCCCAAGTGCTGGGATTAACCTCCAGGCTTGGAGTCCTGTTCTAAAGCTGTCTAATTGTCTTTTCTTTTAATCCTCCCTCCCTTGAGACCCTCTGGCTGTCTGAGCTGGATTGGTCACTAAAGCCAGGCGGTGGCTGGCACATGTCTTTAATCCCAGCATTCAGGAGGCAGAAGCAGGTGGATCCCTGGGTTCTATCCTGATCTACAGAGCAATTTCTAGGATATCTAGGAGTACACAGAAACTCTGTTTTGAAAAAAACAAAACAAAACAAATAAATAAAAAAACAAGTCATTGGTACCACACTGTCTGGCCCAGAACTTGTCACCAATAAGCATTTAAGAATTACTCATGGAGCTGGAGAGATGGCTCAAAGGTTAAGAGCACTGACTGCTCTTCCAGAGATCCTAAGTTCAATTCTCAGTCACCACATGGTGGCTCACAACCATCTGTTATGGGATCTGATGCCCTCTTCTGGTGTGTCTGAAGATACCTACAGTGTATTCATAAATAAAATAAGTAAATGTTAAAAAAATAATTATTCATTTAAACTGACTAGACCAAGGCAGGTGAGAGGGCTCAGTGGGTAGAGGCTCTTGCCAACAACCCTGACCACCTGACTATGATCCACAGAAACCACATGCTGGTAGGTGAGCCAGTTCCCTCAGATTGTTCTTGGACCTCTGAATACACAGGGGAAGATTATAAAGGCACTACTTTGCTAACTTCCCTCAGAACAATTCCAACGGTGCTATCACCAATAAAGTAGTATAAAGCAAAATGACTTTGCTGCACCAATTCCTTGTCACATACACAGAGAGATCAATAAACGCAACTTGAAAACAACTGATAAAGCCAGGGCACTGACAGCCTATCACAGCCTTGCTGGAGAGCAGACACGGACGGATCATAACAAAATCGTAGGTATTTGTAGGATTGCCGTCAGTGCCGCCTTGCTTCACCTGGATTTGGTGGACGTTGAACCTTTCCTCAGTTCCACTTGCCACTCGCTGACGTTTTCATTTGCACTGAGAACAAAGAATGAATTTGCCGAGTACCAGATCAGGTCACTGATGCGACCTGGAGCCTGTGAGTGAAGACAGTTCAGTTCAGTACTTCTGAGGGACAAGCATAAACCTTTCCCCTCCCAGACATGCAGACAAAACTCCGACCCACGGAGGTTCCATTAAACACACAGCTGGACAGAATTCACAGAGACCAAGACACCTGTGCCGTAGCAACGGCCTTGGCTTGCTGCCACAGTGTCAGTTCCCCAGCTTCATTTCCAGACGCCACCATTGAACCGTCCGGTGCCCACGCCACAGCAGTGATGGCCACAGAACTCTTAGGTTGGTATGCATCATCTGGAGAAGAGAGGAAAGGATACATTAAGATACATTAAGAGCACTGCACAGAGCTCTTAATAGCGGTGCACACCTTTAATCCTAGCACTAGGGATACAGAGGCAGGTGCATCTCTCTGCGTCTAAGGCCAGCCTGGTCTACATAGCAAGTTCTAGGCCAGCTAAGACAGAGAGAGAGAGAGAGAGAGAGAGAGAGAGAGAGAGAGAGAGAGAGCATCTGTGCTACTGAATGAGTGCATGGGATAAAGAATTATAAGGATAATTAATTATATTAATTATTTAATTAATTTATTTTAATTAATCAATTAAGGATATATTAATTATAAGGATAACAAGGCATTCCTTGTTCCGCTCACCTTCTCTTATGCTACCTCCCTCTCCCCCTTAGTCACCTGCTTCCTTAGGTATCTGCCAGAGCTGTACAGAGCTGTCATCTGAGGTCAGCAGGAGGCCTGAAGCCTCTGAAGCAGCAGCTGCTGTGACAGGGCCGCTGTGTCCCTGGAGGGTACGTATCTGGCACACCTAGGAAGCAGAGGGTTGCAGAGGTTGTCCCGTACACCTTCTCTATCGCCTCCCCACGCCACTTCTTGCAGAGAACTCACCAACAGGGGATGCCACAACTTTGTGGCCCCGTCCAGTCCAACAGTCACCACCAGAAGCTCTGATCCAGGCTGTCCAGCTGAAAAGACAGGGAAACCAACTCAGAAGAAATGGCTAGGCCCAGGGGCAAAGGCCTAAGACCAAGGGCTGGCCTAGCAAGCACCAGTCCTAGGCTTAATCTCTAGTACTGAAAAGGAGGAACAGGAAATGGAAGAGGAGGAAATAAAAGGGGTCGAAGGGGAAAGGCTGACCAGTTGGTACCTGGGCGGGGCTCCAGAGCAGCTGCGCACTGGCTGATGGGTCCGGAATGGGCAGGGATACTGGTCAGCTCCACACCCTGATGGTCCCACACTTTCAAGGTCCCATCCCGGCTCACAGATACAATGTGTTCCTCCTGTCCCCAGATCACAGTGTCAGAGGACAGTCACAGCGGGCAGGGCATGGGAAATGAGGCAGACAGCAAAGGAAGTAGTTCAGCAACCTGGGACTGCACTAGCTTGAATGTGCATACAACTATCTTGTAATAATTCTCCTGGTAGCCTGAGACCCTGCCCTACATGCACTAAGCATACTCCCCTCTCCAAACAGTCTGTCAGCAGCCCCAGTCCCCCATCTGCACAGAGCTGCACATGTTCCTCTCTTTGGACAATGGAATACATTTCTCTTCCTGCTAATACCCATCAAACATAGACAGGTTCCATCCAATCATACTGTCTTCTGTCTGGGTATGAGGATAGTGGGAGTGATCTGGCCTGAACTGGTTTTACATGCATATGTAATAAAGCAATCTGGGTCAATGTTTGGTGTGCACATAATTAAAAGCAGATACAGTGTGGTAAATGACATAAGCAGCAAGAAAAAGTGTATTTAATCCAAGTCTGTAGATAAGAATAGAGAATCACTCAGACCCTACACCCCTGGCAATCAAGCTCCTCCCTCTTTCAGACCTTATACAAGAAGCCCTAACCAACAACCTGGGGCCCTTCACTCAGGATGACACATCTTTTTGCTTGTTTGTTTGTTTGTTTAGTGTAGGCCTGGCTGTCCTGGAACTCACTCTATAGACCAGGCTGAGCTCTAATTCACAGAGATCCACCTGCCTCTGCTCCAGAGCGCTGGAGGAATTAAAGGCATGCACCATCATTGCCCAGAGGCAGCATATCTTACCTATGTATTATTTTGCTTTGAATAACCTTTCTGCTTTCACAATCTGCATGTGCTTTTTAACAATTTTAATGTGTGTGTGGTGGGGGGGGGCAAGTTCACATGAGTGGAGGTGCCCAAGGAGGGCACAGGCTTCAAGGTCTCCCTGGACAGACATGGTGCTGGGAATTGAACTCAGGTCCTCTGGAAGTGTTCTTAATGCTGAGCCATCTCTCCAGCCCATTCTGTGCGTGCTTGTATTTAATTCCTGATTCAGACACCAAGAACTTAGAAAATACCTGGCTGAGACCTCCAGCTCCCTCCAGGGAGGGGAAGGTAAACATCGAGGACTCGGAAGATGTAAAGGGACGAGGGATGCAGAACTGCGCAGTTGAGTGGCTCGGAAAGTCTTGCCAGAAATTCACAACACTGAGAGGATGTGCTTTTACATGCCACCCAGGACACCGACCACCAGCCCAACACCGTACCCCAGTCCCAAGTATCGCAATCTTACTATTCGCCATTGAGATTAGATACCTAATGTGTCCAGTCTCCCAGACCCTCCTGGCCCTCCCCGAGACCGCTGATGTAGTCCATCGTCTTACCACAGCAACCACGGCGCTCACAGCACTCTGGTGACCTGGGAACTGGCCAAGTTGCTGTCCTGCCTCTGGGTTCCAGAGTCCCACAGAGCCATCACTCGAGCAGGAGACCTGCAGTCACAAGTGAGAGGAACAAGATCATCAACACTCCTCTGGCGTTTTGTTTATGCGGCCAAGGGTTGAGACAGGGTCTCACTATGTAGCTCTGGTTGGCCTGGAACTCACTATGCTAAGATTAAAGGCATACAGCACCATGCCCGGCTCCTTTCTTATGTTTTTTTTTAAAAAAACAACATAAGACTTCTACATGGGGAAATAAACATCACAAACCCCAAGAAAATAATCTGAGATTAGTTTTATGCCTTAAGAGCAAATAAATGACAGCAACATCTTTCACTCTCAGGCATTCCAAAGCTGTAGAGACAGTACTGTGTTGTATTAGGAACATGGGCTTTGGGGCTAGAAATGGCTCCAATTGCAAAATTGCCCTGTTCTAGCAGACGTGAATTTGCTCCTCAGCCCCCAGATCAGGTAGCTCACAGTGGCCTGTAACTCCGGTTTCAGGGGATCCACTGTTCTCTTCTGACCCCCACAGGCACTGCACTCACATGCACAAATCCACAAAGACACACAAATAAAAAATTACAGTTATGATATAGCAACAATGACAATTTTATGGGGCTAGAGAGATGGCTCAGTGGTTAAAAGCCCTGACTGCTCTTCTGGAGGTCCTGAGATCAAAATCCAGCAACCACATGGTGGCTCACAACCATCTGTAATGAGATCAGATGCCCTCTTCTGGTCTGTCTGAAGACAGCTACAGTGTACTTAGATATACTTAAAAATAATAATAATTTTATGGTTGGGGGTCACTACAACATGAGGAACTATATTAAAGGGCTAAATAAAGCATTAGGAAGGTTAACCACTGGGCTAGAGGAACGGCTAGATGGTAGAGCACCTGCTTAGTATGTGCACGGCCTTGGGTTCAATACCCAACACCAAAAAGGCAAAGGGGCTTTCTTATCAGAATGTTTATTGGCTGCGAGATGGTAGGATGGCTCAGTGGACAAAGCTGCTTTCCACCAAGCCTACTGACCTAAGTTCGATCCCTAGAAAGCCATATTAAATGAGAGCACTGACTGCGTACTGCGAGCTGTCGTTTGACCCCCATGTGCATATCATGGCACAATGGCACATCCATGTGCACATGTGCACAGATGCACACAAAAGCATAAGGAATTTAAATAAAAAGACCGCTGATTAGCTCAGCTCTATCCCTGGCATGACCTTGAAAAGGCTTTTCTGGGGTCAATTTTCTTCTCTGGGAAGGAGACATAAGGGTAGGGTCTACTTTACAGGGTATCATAAAGAGCAATCATGGTAATAATATAATTGAGCTTTTGTCAAACCTAATGTAGACTATATACACACCCAGCAAAGGTTTCCATGACTATCATTAATAGATGCTAGAAAAAGTTTGAAAGGGAGATTATTGCTTTCCCTCGGGACGCGTGCTGGGCCCTGCCTACTCTTTCCCATCCCTTCACTCACCAGGATGTTGTCTTTGGTCCATGTACAGCCAGTGATCCAGTCACGGTGACAGGATGAGAAAGTGTGAATCAGGAGAGGCGCTTGGGCTATCTTCACGTCCCAGCAGAGGAGATTCTGGGAAGGTAAGGACAGGGATCCTTCAAGACACAGACCATAAGAATACCAAAGCCATTTCAGACAGAGGCTGTTTCTCTCTGACAATGTCTCCTGAGGCCTAAGCTGGCCCTGGACTACCTCCCTAGCTAATGATCTGTTCTCCTAAGTACTGGGAGTAAGGTAGGGTCCACCACACAGGGTTTCAAGCAGGAAGTTTTAAAGAAGAGAGAAAGTAGTGTAAGGCATGCAGGTAGAACCACCTGCAGATCTGGCGGATCAAAAAGTTCAAGGAAGCAGTAGGAAATAGACCATTCAGGAATCTAGGATCGGAGGGACTGTGGGGCCATGGGGGTTCATCCTTCTGTAACTCACCCGGTCCCTGCCCGCTGTGGCCAAGATGCCTCCATCAGGGCTGAAGCTACAGCAGCACACAGGCCCCTCGTGTCCCCGGAGTTCAGCACCACAGGGCAACTCTTCTACCACATGCGGCTGTGTCAGCAGCTGTCTAGGCCACAGTCGCACAGTGAAGTCCTCTGTATCAGTGAAACAGGAAGGGAAATGCCTTCTGAAAGCAGAAGCAAGACTGGCCTGGGAGCCAGAGGAAACCGCAGGAGCAGAGCCCAGCGCCCACCCGAGAACAACTCCAAGGAAGTGGGGTGGTGAGTCACCAGAACGTGCAGAGGTCCTGGGCAGCGGTCAGTCACCACACACAGCACAGTCAATCACTTTCACCTCACCATCTGTGAGCACCAAACCTCTGCTTCCCTTTCTTCCTCCTCCCCCTAGAAACAGTCTAGAATAATTATGTAAGAGGAGTACTGTAGCCATAATGCTTTTGTGCACTGTGTAAAGATGATCCTTGTGTTATTCAAATGCTGATTTCTCTGATTGCCCATATCTAGTTACAATCTAGACATAGCATTGTAATGTTTATTCCAAGTATCTCCTGTTTCAAGTTTATGCAAACATGGATCCTCATTTAATTCTCTGACTTGTCAGTAAAGTGGATTAACCAATAGCTGAGCAGAAGAGAGACTAGGACTAGACTTTTGCCAGCCAGGGGAGATGGAGAGGGAGAAACAGAGATGGAGGTGGAGACAGAGACGGAGGGGGAGGAGGAAGAGGAGGAAGGGTGGAGGAGGAGAAGCAAGACAGAAGAACCATAAGGAGTGTGTGCGAGAGGCAGCATGGGAGAAAACATTTGAAAGCAGAGAGAGCTAGAACAATATTAAACTGTTCTGATACTGGCAAGTATCATAGCCAGATGAGGTTAGAGGTTTAGAGTACATTAATAACCCAGCTAAGTGTTGTAAGCATATAATATAAAAATATAGTCTCTGTCTCAATGACTTGGGAGTTAGTCAAGGTTAGAGAAATACTGTCACCCTTTTAAAATGACATTAATAATTGACACCCAATATGGGGCAAGAACTTGCATAGATTCTAAACATGGGACAGAAATCTAAACTTACAAAAAACAAACCAGCTTTAAAGCCTTAAAAATTCCTGGAGAAAGTGGGATCAAGCACTCCCTAGGACCAAAGGCAATTTCCTAGCAAAAGAGCAAGACAGCAAAGGAGCCAAAAGTCCAGGGCTTCTTGAGTGGACTCCCCACAGTGCACTAAAACCCCAGAGGGACAAAGCAGAGGCCATTCCTTTAGAAGCCCCAGCTGCATAAGAAACGGAATCTTCGACAGAACACATTCAAAAGCATCTTAAATAGACAAATTGACACTTTGTTGCAAATAGACACTGTATGTGCATGGATTTTGATATGCATGCATAATTATAGTAAGTTGAAGGGTGACACCAGCATATTCCAAAGCAATGATTCTATAACCTGCTCAGTAGTACCTGAGGCAGCAGCCAAGAGTTCCTGGGAGGCAGCCAGTCCCAGCACAGGCTTCTGGTATCTCGATAATAGCCAGAGGGAATGAAGGGAGTGTCCCTTGAGTATCCAGCCATGCAGGGATCCATCTTCTGCACCACTCACCAAAACGCTAGGGCTCAGCCAGACCAGTGCACACACTGCCACATTTAGCTCTTGATGCTGAGTCTCCTGGGAACCTAGAAAATGGAAGAGTACATGAAAAAAAAAAAAAGACATTTGGGGAAAGGAATGAGGCAGTAGGGACCCTCTTTCCAAGGGTGTAAACCCATTGACTCCCCTTCTGATACCTGAAGAAATCTTGTAGATTTTAATGCCATCTTCTCGGTACCCAACAGCCACCTGGTCACCGTCTGGGTTGAGAGCCACAGAGAGTGCAGGAGAAAGAGGAAGAGAGCCCAGGCTACCCCTGGGCCGGCCCAGGAATCCTGACCATAACTGAGCCTAGGATGCAAGAAAAGTTTAAAGGTACTTACCTCCACTGTGAGCCCCACCCCATGACATCTTCCTTCGAAAGACTTCTCTCTCACCATCCCAGTTCCTCCAGGACCCTCACCACAGGCCCCAGCATTACTCGAATACAGCCCTACTTTCGCTACTGTGTCCCTGAACCCACAGAGCCTCTGGAAACTCGCCTTGCCATCCTCTCCAGCCGTCAGAAACCTGCCTCCAGCATGCAGGAAAAGAACAGCAGAGACACAGCCACACTGTGCAGGGAAGGCCACCAGCCGAGCGCCCTCCTGCCAGGCCCACAGCTCCACTGTCCCATCTATCCGGCCTACAGCAACAACCTTTCCAGGTGCATTGAATGCCAGAGTACGGACAGACGGTCCTGGGGCCCCAAGTTCCTAGACGTGGGTATAAAGATAGAAACAACAGAGCCTGAACTCAGTATGGGCTCAAAGCAACATGGATTGTAGCTGTCATTCTCCACTGGTCCTGTGTGTTCTCCTGGAGAGTGACACAGGACCGTATTACCTTGGTGACTTTGAGTCCATCTGCCTGGAAGAAGGTAATGCTGCCAGCCCAGTTGCCTGTGGCTACCACCTGCCCCTCTGGGTGGAAGGCAATGCAGTTTAGAGACTTGGGATGGGTGTGGTGGGAAGCCAGCTGTCCCCGGACTGTGTCCCACAGCTGGAGAAGAAAGAGAGGAGAAATCGGGGTGCTGGACACAAATGGCAGAGCCTCTCAGCCCCGGAGCGCCTGGGGGCTATCTTATCTAGTCCCCTGCCTCAGCAAGGCTTGCCTAGGACAGGACTGAGCAACAAAGTCCTTCTAGGCTCCTGGTTGAGCTCCCTTTGTGTTACCTTTACGGATCCTCCCAGACACACAGTGGCCAGCAGGCGGCGGTCTGGGCTCAGGCAGCAGCCCGTGATTTGGTACTGGTGGGCCTTGGTCCGGAACATCCTGCCCCAGGAATGCAAAGTCAGGGTCCTGGGGTCCTCTGGCAGTTAGGCTCCCTCCTCCCTCATTTCTCTCAGGGCTTCTCACTCAGAGTCATGGGAGCTCTTACCAGCAACCATGTTGCAGGTCCCAAAGCTCCAGGAGCCCGTCGAAGGTAGTAAGGAAAAGGGCAGTGTCTGAGAGGAATGCGAAAGAGGAAATCCCGTCACAGCCACTCACCAGAGCCTTCTCCTCCTGAAACGGCCAGTTGGGAAGTGTGGCTCAGGTGACTGGACCCTCTTGGTCCTCCAAACCCAACCCATTCCGGGCCAAAGCCATAAAAAGGAGGCCAAGACAAAGGGGTGTAAGTCCTTGCCTGTCTACATTCCTGGCCCAAACACAGGTGCACGTGTACCTCATAATCAAAGCGGGGGTAACCATTTCTCACTCCAAGACCCCATACCACTGATTTTCAGGGCTCTAGGGAAAAGGTGTTACATACGTGCATGTGCACAGGGGTGAGGGGGTGGTTTGGGTAAGAAGAGAAAGCTGTGGCTGTCTCCTCTCTCCAGTCTGGTAGTACCCACTGCTGCAACCATGCACAGCCATTTACAGAACCACTCTTTCCTGTGTCTTTTCTAAGGCTCCCTGTGTAAGCCAGAAGGCCTGCCTTCCTCCGTCCAAGGTTCTCCTCTGTATACACAACTCTCACAGATTTTATGATGTCAACAACTGGGTCCTGGTTCTGAGCCCCATGTTCCTCTAAATCCTAAGTCACCACATTCCTTGAACGGAAGTTGCACAGTCACACCTCTTGTTTGGGTTTCATTTTGCTCTATGCAGTCCCAGTTGACCTTGTACTTAAGAGAAAGCCCAGGCTGGCTTTGAGCTCACAAGCCTCCTGCCCCAGTCTCCCTGATACTGGGATCACAAGTGTGAACTATCATGCCCAGCTGTTGTTGAATGAGCCTTTGACCAAGATGTCTAGTTTGATATGAGCTGAACAACATTGCTGAATCAAGCAGGGTGTTAAGGGTGTGCTTGGCTTGCCTAGACCTTCTGGGCAGTACATGAGGGTTTTTCTGACAGTCATTCTGTCTTGCCTTCAGCGTCATACCTGCCAGGTTCTCAAGTTCAACAGGTAAATTGTCCCACTGGCGGTCCCCACAGCTGCTCTTTGCCCATTAGGGGAGAAGGCCACAGCGGTTGGGGATGAGGAAATTGTCAGAGACGAGCTAGAGAGGAAGAAAAAATAGGGAGAAAAGAACTGAGGGGAAGAAAGTGGAAGGGAATGAAGTTCTGCATCTCGGTGTCTGCACCTCCCTCTCTTCGCGGTGATTCTAGTCTGTCCTGCCTTCTTCTCTGAAAGGCTTACCACAGCTAGGCTCAAGGGTCTTACCTCTGCTGACCCTTCAAGGTCTGGGGTTTATTAATCCATTTCAGTGTGGACTGGTTGTGCCATCGCTGGGTGAGCAGGGGAGCCTGGCAGCAAACGGGTGACTCTTCAGGCTGGCTCGCTGCCTGCTGGCGCAGGAGCAAAGGATACTGGGTAAGGAGTGAAGCCTGTTGTCTCAGGAAGGTATGGAAAACAGCAGCATCTGCCTCCAGGAGCTTCTGATTGGTGTCAGGCTTTAAGGAGGCTATTTTTAAAAAGAGAGAGAGAGAGAGACTGAGAGTAGCTGAGGAGATGACTCCATGGGCTGGAGGAGAGCTTGCTGCACAAGCGTGAGGCCCTGAGTTCAGATCCCCAGCAACTACGTTAAAAGTCAGGTGTGGCCACATGCACCTGTAACCCCAGTGCTGGTGCTGAGGGTGGGGCAGGGCGGACAGGAGAACCACCGAGCTTGCTGGCCATCAGCCTAACCAAAGCCAGTGAGCTCCAGATTCAGTGAGAGACCCTTTCCCAACGGAGTAAGGTGGAGAACAGCAGACAACGAACAGCTCCTTTGGCCTCTGTAGGTGACTGTGTGTCATATTCACACGCACACACAGACACACAGACAGACACACTCACATACATACATACTCATACACAAATACACGTACTCACATATAAAAACACACATAGAATACTCACACAAACACATGTGCATACACACACACTGCACACACATACTCATACACACATACAAAAACACACACACACTCACACAAATGTATACACACTCATACAAAAACACACATACACACACATACACATCCTCACACAAATACACACATACTCACACAAACATATACACACTCCCACAAAACCACACAAACATCCACATACACATACTCGCACATATACACAGACACATACATATACCAAGGGAGTGGGGGTCAGAAAACACAGTATTGTTAGGAAACCTGCCTAGACTCCATCAACCTCAGCACCAAGTATAATGATTCGGTGTATTTAAATTTTTAAGTCTCTAAGCGAGTATCACCCTCTAAACTTCACATCAGCAACACCTATTCAAAACATAAAGCTTTGGGTTCCACAGACGACCTAGGGAAGTGAAATCTTGTAACCTTAGAATCTGAAATTTTAACCAACTTCCTAGATAATTTACTGTACAGTATATACTGAGAAACTTCCAGTGAAGAGGTCCAGGTCAAAGGGTTTCCTAAGAATCATTTGCTTACATCTGGGGCATTTTGAGGTTGGAATGGAAGTCTGGCTGTGGTGTACACCTCCCCTTGAGCAGGGTATCCCATATCTCAAAAGAAAGAATCCAGTGACTTATCTCACCATAGAGCACATGAGCCTCCAAGAGGTCGGGTGCCAGACCCACTTCCAGGTAAGCGGCTACAACATGGAGGTTGGTAAGAAACTCTGCAAGGAGACCATGGTTCCCGCTCTGGAGCTGGGGAGAGCAGATTGGATTCGTTAGGAATGTAAAGGGGCTGGTGGGGAGGAACAGGCTAGCGTTCGACCACGCCTGTGCATGTAGGATTTACACCCAGGGCCTGGGGAAAGAACCGGAAGGAGGACAGCAGGAAAACTCAATGGCAGAGGGAGTAAGGGGCTAAATGACGTGGGTGGGGTTGGTGTGAAAGGGGAGAGCAATCTAAGAACAGCCCAAGCAGATGCGTGGACTAAGGAAACTAAAGGGGGGCCGGGACTCACCAGGTGGTAGGGCAAATCTTTCAGCGCTTCAGGGGGGCAACTTCGGAAGGTGCCTGAGGCATCAGGATCACACATCTTCCAGAGGTGAACTGCAAGAACAGACATTGAGACGGCTTACGGCTGCAGCAGAGTCATCCACCCAGTGGCCAGTGTATGCTCATGACCTCCAGGTCCACGGCCCATTCTCCTGCCCTGGCTGACTGAGGCTGCAATCACCTGCAATGAGGGCATGCGCAGTCTTCTCCAGCCCCAGCCTTTTCCCATAGCGACGTTTAACTGCTGTCCTCAAAGGCCCATCAGAGAGGCAGAGACGGGCACCAGGGCGCTCCACGGGGCCCTCCCCTAGTAAACTGTCCTCAAGAGAAGAGAGGAGAAGAGTAAGGGAGGAGAAACGGAGCCAGGCAGTGAACACGCTGCTGGCACAGCAATGTGTTGGCCTTCCCACTGTAGATTGGAAACCGGAAGAGTAGCATTCAGGACCTGGGAGGCGAGTGCGGGGCTATACCAAAGAACGGGTGGGATGAAGAAAGAATCTTAAGACGTCCTAACTGGAGGCAGGGTGAGGCTGCTGAGGCATCAGCTGGGGCACCATTACCTGCGCAGACTCTGGACAAGGTAGGCAAAAGGACCCAAGGGGTAAGGGTTTCCACCATGACTGGCAGCCACTGCTTCTTCCCAGCTCTTGGTGTCCTTGGGTAAAATCAACCATGTGCTCAGGACAGCATGCAGCTGGCCCACAGTCAGACCTGAAAATGCAAACTCTTGGCAGCCCAAACCACACGGGGAGCCCATCTCCATTATACATGAGCCCTCCTGGCATCTCTGGCTACCATCCCAGCTGAACTAAGGTTAGCCGACAGCTGAGCCCGCAGCCTCCCATCCTTCCCCAATCACTGACCACTACGCGTGACCTCAAGGGCAGTCAAAGCTCGAGGAAGGACATCGTGGCCATGCTCCTGCTCCAAGGTGCTCAGGATGTGCTGCAGCAGCAGTGGGAGCGTGGCGGGCAGGGTTCGAAGTCTCTCAGACACCTGGGAGGGAAAGAAGAGGACGCTTTGTCGGGGGGGTGGGGGGGGGGCGGCGCAGACAGGTGACTCTGGCAATACAAGAGAGGACGGAGCAGCAAGAACTACAGTAGGAAGGAATGAAAAGGTAAAGAGAAACAGTAAAGATAGGGAATGGGTGACCAAAGGCAGCAAAAGATGAAAGATGGCGTGATGGGTAGCGTTAGTTTTCAACCACCTGAAAGATAGGCCGCTAGCCACGCCTGTGGGGAAATATCTTGAGGAAGACCTACTCACTGTGGGTAGCATCACTCCCTGGAGCACCTTGGACTATAAGGAAAGCTGAGGCACTGGAGAGAAGACTTAGCAGTGAAGAGCACTTGTTGCTCTTGCAGAGGACTCGGGTTTAATTCCCAGACCCACATGACAGTCACAACCATCTGTAACTCCAGTTCCTGAGGATCTAATGCCCTCTTCTGACCTCCCTGGGCACCAAGCATATACACAGTGCATACATATACATATACATATACATATACATATACATATACATATACATATACATATACATATTGAACACTCACACATAAAAGAAAATATGTGTGATTCAATAATATTTTTAATGTAAGAAAGCTGAGTGGCAGCATGCGTTCATCCTGTTCCCTGATTCAAGCTCTTCCTGACTCCCTGGCCATGATGAACTGTATCTGTGAACTGTGAAGAAGACGTGTTTCTACCCTGAAGTAGGCTTTGTCAGTGTTTCATCACAGCAATAGAAATAAAACTAAGAAAAAAAAGTATACCAGAAGTTTCAGAGAGCAATAGCACTTTATCAAAAACTAGGATAGGGAATACTTGTGTAATATTTTAGTCAAGAATCAGGTTTCATTCTGCTCATGTCCTGGGAACTTGAGGTGGAAAGACTTATCCACTGTGGGTGGCATCACTCCCTTGGCTGATATCCTCCACATTAAAAGTGTGTTGAGCACAGCATTTATAGTTTTTTCTTTTTTCTTTTTTTGTTTTGTTTTGTTTTGTTTTGTTTTTTTCGAGACAGGGTTTCTCTGTGTAACCCTGGCTGTTCTGGAACTCACTCTGTAGACCAGGCTGGCCTTGAACTCAGAAATCCACCTGCCTCTGCCTCCCACATGCTGGGATTACAGGCATGCGCCACCACTGCCCGGCTTAGCTGCTCTTTCTTTCTTGACAGCAGATGCAATGTGACCAGTTGCTCCAAGCTCCTGCCACTTTAACAACTCTGCAACAACAGGCTATAAACTCCAACTGTGAGCCAAAACCAAATAAAGCCTTCCTTCCTAAACTGCTTGTGACAGGGTGTTTTATCATAACAACAGCAAGGGAACAAGGGTAGGCAGGGATGAGGAATGGAGTCCAAAAAGGCCAACAGCCATGGGATATGCGGTAAGACTATAGATAAGGAACAACTAACCTGTTCATACAGTGTGAAAAGCCTCAGGTAGTCAGTGACGAGGTGCAGGTACAGCGGCAGGCTTGAACCCTGCTTGGCCAGCAGCAGCCGCATCTGGACAGATGTGGAGGATTCAGCATTATTCAGGAGATTAGGGAAGCCTGTCACAGCTGCCTCTGCTACAGCACCAAGCTGACTGTCAAGTGTCTACTCCTCTGAGTCTAAGTAAAGGGTGGGCATATAACATTACCTCAAAATACACACCCCTTTCCTAATCCTAGCTAGATCCTGCCGGGAAGCTTCCAGTCGGCTTAGCACCCCTCAGCCATAATTCCACTCATCCTCCCCAGGTTGGACTATTCACCATGGAAACCCTGGGTGGTCCTATGAAACCTCAGAGCTTTCTATCTTATGAACAACTTCCCCTGCCAGAGAGGTCTGGAGAAATCCAAAAGGCAGTGCTAAGATGACAGCTAGTGGCCTCAGCGGCTACACCCTCATAACTCCCTGATGCACCTCACACCCCCACAAGCCCTGGTCTGGGTCCAACCTGGTTGTTAAAAGGTGACTCCTCCAGCCGTTTCCCATACAGTGCTAGCTCTTCTCTCACAAGCTGAGCCCTTGAAGATGGGACCAAAGAGCCCAAGGCCACCACATAGGCACCCTGACTTTGCTGAAGGGTCTCGCCCAGGCCTGAGTCACTGGACACACTCAGCACCAGGTGTACTCGCTGTGACATTTGCACAAAGGAACAGAAAAGTAGAGGGGGAAAACAGAACAGCATTAGAGAGGTCCCTATCCTGCTCATC
Source organism: Apodemus sylvaticus (assembly GCF_947179515.1). Classification (NCBI taxonomy): domain Eukaryota; kingdom Metazoa; phylum Chordata; class Mammalia; order Rodentia; family Muridae; genus Apodemus; species Apodemus sylvaticus. The sequence continues at coordinate 76,224,581 of NC_067479.1, read as the reverse complement.
CACCATACCCTTCTCTCCAACCCTGCTCCTGTCTCAGCCTGGCCCACACTCACCCTCGGAAGAGACTTGGGGATCCAGTCAGAAATCAGCTGTCCGTTAGGATCCACCAACTTATCTGCCCCATCGATGATCAGAACCAAAGTCTGACCAGGCTGCAGCGACTGAGCGGCTTTGAGGAGCAGCTTCTGCTGCAGTTCCCACACCAGGCCTCTGTGTGTGAAGAGGCCAGGGTCAGAGGTAGGGCAGTGGGGACGGCAGCACAGCTGGCTAATCTCAAGGTACACACCTGTAAGTGCTGGGGAGGGCACTCGGCTCTCCCAATTTTTGTCTCAGATGGGTGCAGAGGCGTCTGAGGAAGTTGAGAGCAAGACACTGGTCAGGGCGGGCTGCTGGAAAATGGAAGAAAACGAATGGGGGCACATTGGGCTTGTCAGGGACCTTCAGGGCAGACACGAGGGATGCCTGCATGGGGCAAAACAGAAATATATTTACATTTTAGTACACACACAATCTCCCCGCCCACCTCCTTAGCCCCAAAGCTCCTCCTGCTGCCTGAGGCTCATACCAGGAAGGCAGTCTTTCCCTGTCCGGCCTGCCCAGTCACTAGGCTCAACCTCCCGCGGGGCAGCATCAGCTGCTGCACTGTATCCTGAAGAAGGCGTGGCCGTGCGGGACTCGGTGGGTTCTTCAGCTGCTGAAAGCTGGTCTGGATCAAATCATCTTCTGAGATGGATGCTGGCTGCTCCAACTGGGCTGCAGGCTGAGGGTCACAGAGCACTGATTATGTCTCCATGTTTCTTAGGACTTCTTGGCTTCCCAAGCCAAGCAGGGAACCAACCTGCTTCCCGCCCAGGACTACCAAGCTCGCTCTCCTGTCAGTACTCCTGCTGACCTGCAGGTAACACGTCTGGATCACATTCCACACATCCTGGAGAACCAACTTTCCAAACTCCTCCAGGCCCCCAGTATAGGGCCGGCCAGCTGCTACACCTCCCCATTCACAGGAGTAGCTGTAGGGAATACATAACCCAAACAGTCAGAGTAAGCCTGGCTCCCTGCACCACACCTCTAATGGCTATGTGCCTCCAGTCCGGCAGCTCACCTGCGACACGTAACCTCTTTCTGTTTGTATAGGCTTCTCTTCAGCTCTGAGACTCGATGTGCAGCCTCTTCTGACTCAGAAATAAAGTCAGGTTTCCAGGCATCTGGTACAGAGCTGACCACAAAAGACACCCCAGGAGTGAGGCCAGGCGCAGACCCTTATTTCCTCTCATCAGCCAGGAGATAAGGCTCTGGCTCTCTGAAACCTTGTACTAGGTTGAGATCTGGGTTGGAGTGGGAAAAATGGATCTGAGGCCAGTTTCTCTTCCAGCACTGAACGCTGGGGGTTGAGGATGGGACCTGTCTGGCTTTCTGTGGAGGAAAGTTTAACCTGGTAGCAACAGAAGGTACCTGAGGAAATCAGGATCCCTGAAGTAGATGAGAGCTTGGGCCGAGGGCTGCGAGCGTTGGCCACGGCTCAGGAATTGCATCACCTCCATCTCTGTCACAGAGCGCCCTGAAGGGTACTGCCGGGTCTGCATGGAGAGGGAAGACACAGGCAGCATCAGCCCCAAGCAGCAACCCATCTCTAGAAGCCTTCAAATGTCTGAAATCACCTTTATCTCAGTAAGCTTGTGTCCCCCACCCCCACCCCAGACACAGACAGTAAAATATAGTTACCAGCTAACGATTATCAAATGATTGACATGCACTGGGTATTTTAAAATACATTTTTTTCTCTTAGCATTGAAGATTGAATTCAGAACCATACATGTGGTGGTGGGCAAGTAATCTACCATCAAATTATATTCCCAGACGCTTTTGTGTGTGTGTGAGAGAGAGAGAGGGTCTCACTGTGTGACTTGGATGGCCTGGAACTTACTATATAAAGCAGGATAGCCTCAAACTCACAGAGAGCCCTCTGCCTCTCACTCCCCAGGGCTGGCATTAAAAACACAAGCCATGATGAGTTTTTGCATTATATTCTGAAACAATGTCACTTAGTAGCCCAGGCTGGCCTGGAATTCCCGATCTTTTTACCTAAACCATCTATCTAATGGCCAAAGCTAAGCAGATCAACCTTCAACCCTTGAGAACCCAGGGAAGAAATCCCTCTCAAAGGAACTACTTCATCTGGTATAGTCGTCTGCCAGTGTTTCACATCAAGACTCAAGGACCTGCTAGTGCATCCTCCCAGGACTCCCATCCAGGGGCTTTCTCCCACCCCTGCTCCTTCCCCAGCCCCTCCAACCTTGTCTGCCTTACCCAGTGAAAGTGGGGGTGGTCAGGTAGATCATAGTTGGGGGGAATGTAGCCATAGCGGGAGCCCAGAATCCCCACGAACAGCTGTGAGTTCTCCACCTCCCCAAGACACACTTCCAGCTGTCTGTAGGTAAGATTGTGGGAACAGGAGTCACTGGGGGGCAGTTTCAAGCAATATAGATGCAAATATAGAGCGGGCAGGACCCTGAATCACACTGGGAAAAGTGAAGATAAAGTTCCTGTTGGTGTCTAAAGGGCGAAGTCCCACCCTCACCCTCCTTTGTTCTTGCTGTTCCCATCCTGGTCCCTTTGGTTCCACCACTCAGTCCCCTCACCCCTGATCTAGCCCTCTTTCCCGTGTCCCTGCACCTGTTCCTGCGGGTCTCTTCCTCCGTGATACCCCAGCGCAGGTCAATGGCGTGAAGACTGATGCGGTGGGGGAGCACTCGGGCCTGCAGCGCTGGCAGAACAGATCTCATCAGCAGATCTCGCTCCCCGTGCATGTCACGGAAAGTGGATGAAATGAAAAGCCGGATGTTGCGCCACCTGGGGACAAGTGGAGGGTCAGGCGCAGCCTAGGGATCCGTCGTCCCCCATCTCAAGTCCACAGTTACAGGCGCAATGACCCTCTGCCCTTGACATAAACCCTATGACAGGCAAGGCCTTACAGGCCTGCAGATAATATTCTATCTGTGGCACCAGTTGCAGAAACCTGAAAATTGAGCCCCTCTTGCCATCCCTTACGGCCTCTCTCTTCAGAAAAATCATTATTAAAAAGGTACGTTCAATCAATGCAATATTTGAGGCCAACCTTAACCTTATTCTTAACTGTAAGAAATTAAAAGACCCAAGCTATCATTCGGCAAACCCCATGTGAGAAGCCAGCGCCTGTGCCCCAAACCATCAGCCTGGAGCGACATGGCACCTGCTGCTCTCCCTACATTCAGACATTTTTTTTTTTTCTCTAGTAAAGCAAGGAATAGGTTGACAATCTGACAGTTTCCAGGAAGCCCCTGCCTGGGGAGGAAAACAAATATCATAGTAAACAGAACAAATGCAAATGGCCCCATTGCAGACAGAATGGCAGTCACAGGATTTCTCCAGGCAACTCTTCCAGTTCACCAAGTCACACAACCTAGACTGACCCATGCTGGGAAACAGGACCCAAGGGACCAGGGATGTTCTCCTCCAGTGGCCTGAGAGAGGGGACCTTTGTCTTTCCTGGGGGTGGAGGGATCTTGAATATTTTATCGAGTTGGCCCACGTGCTCCAGAAGACGAGAGGCTCCATGCTGGGCAATGAACCTAACAGAAAGCATGATGAAAACAGAATATAAGAGACCAGAACCAGGAAGGTGTCCCAAGAGAAACAGGCAACGAAGACATGCCTGCCCGGCTCAGTGGCTCCCCTTAGAAGGACAGCCACAGAGACCTGGTATGCCATGTTCACAATTCTCAACCTGCTACAGGCAATGACAAGCCGAGGTGAGCCTGGGCCATATGATGAGACCCCCATCTCAAAAAGAAAAAAAAAACATAGCCAGACAAAAAAGATAACCATAAGCCAGGAAAGTGTACTGGAAAAGAAGACTGCAGACTACTGGGGATGAAGAATGTCCTCAGCCCAGCCCCTCCCACTCACTGCTCGTGGTGAGGTGACCTTAAGATCCCTGTTAGAAAACAGCTCTGAGCCAAAGTGACAGATTAAGACCCTCCCTGTCCTGGGTGATCAGCTCTGTGCAAACTACAAAAGCTCCTCCCTATTGCTTCAGGATTCCCATTGGGAGTTGATGAGCATGAAATAAAACAAGGAGAGGAAACAAACACGAAGGTTAAAAAGCACCAGCAAGGCCGGGCGGTGGTGGTGCACGCCTTTAATCCCTGCACTTGGGAGGCAGAGGCAGGCGGATTTCTGAGTTCGAGGCCAGCCTGGTCTACAGAGTGAGGTCCAGGACAGCCAGGCCTATACAGAGAAACCCTGTCCTGAAAAACCACAAAAAAAAAAAAAAAAAAAAAAAAAGCACCTGCAGCTCTTCCAGAGGAAGATTTGCACCACCCACATGCTCACATCTGATTGTGACTCCAGTGCTAGGGAATCTGGCACCCCCTTCTGGCCTTGCCCATATGGCAATCACTATATATACATGTACACTTTACATACATGTATATATATACATGTATAATCAATATATACATGAGGCAAAACACATAAAATAAAATTATATAATTTCTTCATATCCTCTTCCCCCCCCCCCCCCATCTCTCTCTCTATGCAGACTTGGCTAGCCTGGAACCTACTATGTAGACCAGGCTGATCTCAAACTCAGAGAGTTTGCCTGCTACTGCTGCTCAAGGGAATAAAGGTGTGCAGCACCACACTCGGCTTTCAATTATGTGTTTGTGTATATGTCTCTGTGTGGCTGTTTGGCTACCTAAACAACACCTAAACAAGTACACCGCCAAGAGACGCACTCCGGGTCTAAACAAAGAACCACAGGGTAACGAAGGGATGCTGAGAGCGGAACAGGGACAAGGGCGCTAACTTCGTTATCCAAAACCAGTTGTCAGCCCTGAAATCATTCACATGCAAGTACCACCAGCTGAACTGAACTAGTTACAGTCTGTGTGTGTGTGTGTGTGTGTGTGTGTGTGTAACATTAACAAAGAAAAAGAGACTATATATTTGAGAGGAAGCAAGAGGAGCAAACCACGGGAGGGGTTGGAGAGAGAAAAGAGAAGGGGGAAATGATGTAATTATAACAATTTCAAAAGCTAAAACATATAAGGAAATAAATAAAGTGGTGAATAACAAAAATATGCATAATAATTGCAAATAATTACTCAATAAAATAGGTTGGAAAGATCTCCTTTTAAAAAATAATTATATGCCTATGTGTATTTCTGTGGGTTTGTGTGCACAGGTGCAGTGTCTGAAGAGGCATTAAATCTCTGGAGTTGCAGAGGGTGTGGTTGGATCCCTTTGGAGCTGGATGGAATTACAGGTAGCTGGGAGCCACCTGGCATGGGTGCTGGGTACCAGACCCCTGACCTCTACAAGAAAAGACTGTACTCTTAACTGATGATCCAATGCTCCAGCCTGCTTTCCAGATTCCTTATTGGATATAGCATAAACCTGGATGTATATAACACAGAGATGAGGCACCATCTTTAGCCAGGAGATAGAGGCTGTTGAGAGTGATCAAGCATTAAGACAGTGAGGGTTGGGCTGGAGAGATGGCTCAGTGGTTAAGAACACTGACTGCTGCGCTGGGCGGTGGTGGCGCACACCTGTAATCCCAGCAATCCAGAGGCAGAGGCAGGTGGATTTCTGAGTTCGAGGCCAGCCTGGTCTACAGAGTAAGTTCCAGGACAGCCAGGGCTACACAGAGAAACCCTGTCTCAAAAAAACCAAAAAAAAAAAAAAAAAAAAAAAAAACACTGACTGCTCTCCTGGAGGTCCTGAGCTCAATTCCCAGCAACCACATGGTGGCTCACAACCATCTGATGCCCTCTTCTGGTGTGTCTGAAGAGAGTAACAGTGTACTCACATACATGGAATAAACAAATAAATTTAAATTTAAAAAGAAAAGGGGTTCTGTGTTAAAAAAAAAAAAGAGAGAGAGAAGAAAAGGCACTGAAGGCTGGAATCCCTGTCACACTGTGCTGCTGATGAGCCTACACATCTGTGAAAGAAAATAAACCACCTTATTTTGAAAAATAAATAAATAAATGAGCTAACAGGCACAGAGAACCCCTTAGGTGTTTTCTAATGCAGCTTCCATTCCCTCTGATACCCACTCCGTACTCACTTCAGGATTCCGTCAGTGCAGCCCGAGAGCGTCACATCGTTAGGATTCAAATTTGGTGATCTGTCAAAGAAAGAAGCAGTCAGTCACTAAGCTCCAAAATCGATGCCTGGAGCCAGGGGTGGTGGCGTACACCTGCACCCCCAGCCCCTGCCATGGAAGACAGAGACAACAAATTCAACCAAGGTTACATACCTCTAGTCTCTACCCCCCAGGACTTTAAGATATACACCTCACCTTAGTACAACAGTTTTGTGATCAATAGCTGTACTACCCTGAGTGCACCCATCTTGTCTTAACAGAATTATGCGGCCAGAGTACAGCTCAGTGATAGGATGTTTGCCTAGAAGGAGCAAAGCTCTGGGTCCAGTATCTAATAGCACACAGGGGCAAAAAGACTTCAAAGACAGTCCTAGAAACTTAAATTCAGTAGAACTGATAGAGCAAGAAGCCAGATACAAAACATCAAACAAGTGAGGCTTCGGCAGGAGCAGACAGGAAATACGTCACTGTCTTCAGACACTGGACAAGAATGACCAACACCCTTACATGTACTCTCTTTTCCGTAGGAGGACACCAACAAAGAGACACTTGGGATTCACGTGCTCCCAGATAATCTGTTTGGCTACATTCAGCTGATCAGTGTCCATCCTTTGGCCAAACAGGATGACCCTGTCAATCTGCAAGATGAAAAGAGGAGGCTGAGACCAGGGATCAAGGGTCACACCGGGGATCAGGGCTCACAGAGGTGGATGAGCTCAGAGCATTAAGATGCCTAAGGATTGACGGATTAGAACTCTGAGGGGAAGGGAAACTGCAGCAACTAAGAGTGCTTAGAAGGGATGCCACTGCACCCCAACCTAAGGTGGCATCAAAGACTCAGGGACAGCAGGGATTGCGTTGCAGCACTCCTTCACGCTCATGAGAGATGAAGGCTCGCTGTGAAACTGGTTCTTGTTTGTTTTGGTTTTTTTGTTTGTTTTGGTTTTTTGTTTGTTTTGGTTTTTTGTTTGTTTTGGTTTTTTTGTTTGTTTTGGTTTTTTGTTTGTTTTGGGTTTTTTGTTTGTTTGTTTTTGAGACAGGGTCTCTGTGTAGTCCTGGCTGTCCTGGAGCTTACTATGTAGACCAGGCCAGCCTTGAACTCAAGGAGATCCTACTACCTCCTATTTCTGCTGGGATTAAGGAAGTGTGCCACCATACCTGGCTGTGGGTCAGTTCTTTCTTTTTTTTTTTCTTTTCTTTCTTTCTTTCTTTCTTTTTTTTTTTTTTTTGTTTTTTTTTTTTTTTTTGTTTTTTGGGGTTTTTTGTTTTGTTTTGTTTTTTGTTTTTTTGTATTTGGTTTTTTTTTTTTTTTTTTTTTTTTTTTGAGACAGGGTTTCTCTGTGTAGCCCTGGCTGTCCTGGAACTCACTCTGTAGACCAGGCTGGCCTCAAACTCAGAAATCCATCTGCCTCTGCCTCCCAGAGTGCTGGGATTATAGGCGTGCGCCACCACTGCCCGACTGTGGGTCAGTTCTTAAGTGTGGCTATTTTATATTTATTGGTGTGGGCTTTGAACATGTTAAATTAAGATTATTCTCTACATGGCCATTTTAAACATTCAGTTCAATAAAGGGCTTATGGATACATTTCAATGACCCTGTCAATCTGCAAGATACTGACCCTGACTTCAATCCTAAACACTACAGCATTTCTATTATGTTTAAGACAACGGTAATAGCTGGGTAGTGGTGGCACATGCCTGTAATCCCAGCACATTGGGAGGCAGAGGCAGGTGGATTTCTGAGTTCGAGGCCAGCCTGGTCTACAGAGTGAGTTCCAGGATAGCCAGGGCTATACAGAGAAACCCTGTCTTGAAAGATAAAATCCAAAAAACAAACAAACAAACAAAAAGACAACGGTAATAGATTCTCAAAATTCATTACCTTCTAATTATCTTCTACTCCTCACTATCATCTAACCCTAAACATATTTACATCCCATTACTGTAGGAATACAATCAATGGACAGGCTTCTGAGTATTTCTGCACAGTTCTCTATTCAAGGGTATAATGCTAGTAGCTTGAAGGCTGCCAAGGTGGAACAATTTATACCATGGGAACTAGCAAACATTATTAAATAACACTCCCATTTTCCATGTAGCATTACAGATTTAGGAGCATGGCCCTGTCCAAGGGACAACACTGACCACTGCAAAGCTTGACAGATTGTTTAGAAAGGTCAAGACACGAGAGGCAGTTAGGCACATATCCCACATCTGTGAGCCCAGCACTTGGGAGATGGACGCAGGAGAGCCAGGTATGGAAGGCCAGCCTCCACTACAGGAGACGACAAACAGGACCAGGATGTCGGGGAAACGCTAGGAGAGACTTTCATGGGAACCGAGTAGGACTCACCGGGGTCCTTTGGACAGCCAGAGACAGCAGATACTTCCCAAAAGTGTCCAGGGGCCACTCATCATTCTCCTCTAACTCCTGAAGGAGAGAAACCTGGGTTACGAGTTTGGGCTGAGGTGTCAACGCCCCGCTCTGGATGCAGTTTGAATGTATCCCGCATTGATTTCTGTATTGAAATTCGATCCCACGGTGAGGTAAAAATAGGGGGCTCAGCTGGACCCTGGTATTGATAGGTGAGGGCCAGTGAGATGTCCTTAGGGTGTTACACAGCACTCTTGGAAGACTAGGGTGTCTCTGGGTTCCCGAAAACCTAAGTCGTAAAAACCAGAACCTAAAACATCAATCACTTCCTCCCTTGATTCAGGACCTAATCGTTGTCTTCCGTGTGTGTTCCTAATGTCTCCTGCCATGAGATCCTTACCGGAGTCAGTCAATGCCAGTACCCCACCCTCTAGCCTCAAGAACTGTGAGCAAGATAAACATCTTTCCCTTATGATGTTAGCTAGCCTCCAGTATTCCATTATAGCAATGAAAGACTAATATAATCAATAAAAAAAGCAAGTGTTGATTTGTTTGAGAAATCTTAAAAGTTAGATACATCTGCACTTCTTTTTCTTTTCTTTTTTCTTATTCTTTCTTGGAAGAGTGCCTCCCTATGTAGTCTTGACTAGAACTCACTATGTAAGTAAGGCTGACAATGAGCTCAAAGAGATCTGCCTGCCTCTGCTACTTAAGTCTGGGATTAAAGGTGTGGGCTAGCTACCATGCCTAGCTCATATGCTGGGGGTGGGGGGGAGGGACAGAGACAGAGACAGAAACACAGAGCCAGAGAGAGACAGAGAGACAAAGACAGAGCAGAGACAGAAACAGAGAGAGACAGAAAGAAGAACACTGTATCACAGGTTAAGCTCAAACTTGCATTTCTCCTGCTTCTGTGTCCTGGGATTGAAGTGTGCACCATTACACCTGGTTATTCATGCCTTCACCAGTTCCTCGCGATGAGCCCAGCCTTCTGTCATTTATATATTTCTGGATAGCAGGGCTGTATTTCTGACCTGCACTTGAGCCTGAAGTTTGGTGGCGGTCTTCAGGATGCCCTCATCGGCTGTAAGTACTGGTGTCTTCACAGACCCTCTCCCACACAAGCAAACAGTCACGTGCTCGGCCCGAGCCATCATCATTCCGATCAACAGCAGCACGTAGTTCAGGGGAGGCTGACAGAACAGAGCATCATCGGGAAATAACACTTTAGAACCCTCCTTTGCCTCCCCAGTTCTAGAGGCCAAACGCCTGGTTCAGGGAAATGGAAGACTGTGGGTCTCTCAGGAGCAGTCATCTTCAGCAGTTCTCTAGAAGAAGTGACTTGGGGGGACCAGTAAGAAGTCAGAATCCCTGCCCAACTCAAGTGGGTGTGAGATATACTTGTGACAGAAATTCAGAGATAGTAATTAGCTAGCCAAACTTAAAATTTTAGTAACATGATCCATAAGCAAGCCTGACTAAAACTGTCCTAGGGCACCAACAACTGGCACTTGGAAGAAACCCACACCACTTCTTTTGGTTTGTGTGGCTCTCAGAGAACCAAAGGAAAACAAAACCCTCTCAAGACCCAACATCCTGCCAGCCCCTTGGAAGATGTATTTTTTTTTTCCTTTACCCCTTGTGAGTGACTCTTGGGATAGAGACTGTCAGCATGTACATCCGTGAGATAGACCAAGAGGGTTCGGCCAGGCATCGGGGATAGGTTGTGTTTTACAGAGAGGTTCACAGCTGTTTCCAGGGCCTGGCGATACCGGTCCAGCAACTCAACATCACAGTCCCACTGTCTGCAGCAAGAGAAGACAGAGACACGGGCCTCAGAAGCTTGTCCGCCTGTGACTCCGAAGCAGCCAGAAAGACAAAACACACCGCTTGAACACTACACCCTCTCTCTCCCTCATCCTCCCACAGCCTGCTTTCTTTTCTCCATACCACAGGACTCTTACACAGACCACGGCCGACACGGCAGCTTCTCTAGTAAAGCCAGTGCTCAAAGCATCTGCCACGCTCATCTGGACTTGCTCCAAGAGGCGTGGTTTAACTGCCACAAGATCATTAAGGGGTATTAATTTTTCCAGCTCATTTTATTATTTTGTATGGATGGGTTTTGCCTATGTGTGTGACTGTGCACACACATGTGCAGTGTCTGCAGAGGCCAGAAGATGGTGTCGGATCCCCTGAGACTGGGGTTAAAGACAGCTGTGAGCTGACACATGGTGAATGGGATTCAAACCCAGATATTCTGAAAAGCACCATGTTTTGTCTTTTTTAAAAAATTTTTACTTATAGGTTTGTTGTTGCTATAGGATGCTGTTTTATCGTTTTTTCTGTTATTAAATGCAGGTTTTTTCCTCACATAACACATCCTGATTATGGGTTCCTTCCCTTCACTCTTCCCAGTTCCTCTCCACCTTCTCTCCTACCCAGATCCACTACTCCATTTGTGTCTATTAAAAATTAACAAGCTTCTAAGAGATAATAATAAAATGTAACAAATTAAAATATAAGATAAAACAAGAACAATCACACCAAAGGTGAGCAAGACAAACCAAGAGAAGGAAAAGAGCCCAATCAATGACCCACTTATTCACAAGCTCAGGAGTCCCACAAAAACACTAAACTGGAAGCCATAATCTATATGCAGAGGACCCGGTACAGAGCCATGCGGGCACTGGGCACACTGCCTCGGTCTCTCTGAGTTCATATGAATTTCGATCACGTGGAATTAGAGGGCCTCGTTTTCTTGGTGTCCTCCATCCTGCCTCCTCCTCTGTAGGGTTCCCTGAGCCCTGAGGGGTGGGGTTTGCACCCAGTGTTCTTAACCACTGAACCATTGCTCCAGCCATGGGTGGTGGGGGGGGGGGCAGAGGCACTTATTTTTGAGATAAGTTCTCACATAGACCTGGTTGCCTTTATATTCCTGAGCCTTGGGCCTCCACCTCCCAATGGATGTAGCTGATGAAGGAAACTTTTTAGATTTCCAGCTAATAAATACAACAGACATTCATTCTCCAACTGCCAGTAATACAATATGGCTAAGTCAGAAAGCTATCAACGCATAAGCCATCTACTACACTGACAAGATTAGGCTGAGCATGGTGCCACATAACTGTGATCTCGGTACTGAGGCATCTGAGGCTAGAGGATCTCACATCGAAAACCAGCCTGGGCTACACAACAAGTTCAAGGCCAACAAGGACGACAGCAAAAGACTCCAGCTCAGGGTACAGAGATGGCTCTGTGAGTAAGAATGTGCACTGCTCTTACATGGGACTCAAGTTCAAGCCTCCCATTCCCCACAACCCACATCAGGTGGTTCACGCCCACTCATAACTCAGCATGCAACAAGAGATGCTATGTACACTCACTGAATCCATCTGGACCAATGAAAAATCTCAAGTCACAAAGTGGAAGCCAGAGAAGTTTAAATTCATAGTTTTCATAGGACAATGGTGAATGTAAGTGTAAAGGCCTGGGTTTGGGTATAAAAGTGACAGGACACCAAAAGTCTGCAGCACTATGACAAGCACAGCTCTAGAGGATAAGGAACGGCTGGTTCCTGGATGGCTCCTTCAGTTCCTTCGTCCTGCTTTTCCCCAGCTAGCATGCACATACCTGGCCTCGTGCAGCCTCAGTTTCTCCCGCTTGAGCTGCTCATACATCACAGGTATAGTCATTGCCACACGAAGCTGCCTACGCGTCAGGGTGAGCAGGTGCCTCCAATTGGCGGGCCTCTTGATTTTTTTTGAGTTTCTAATCATTATCCGCTTCATCAATGTGGTATTGGAAGGGAAGGGCGATGCTGTGTGGTAACAGGAAAATAGCAAGTCAGGCAACTTCTATTCCCTTAGTGTGTTAAACCCCTATCCATAGGGCTTGTAAGAGTCTGGCTACACATTACACCACACCCTAAGTCTGCAAAGCGAGAAGCTGAAAATATCTGAGTGTTGTCTCATTTTACAGATGAGAGGCAAACAGAAACTAGAGGAGAAAGAATACCTTTACTTCTGAGTTGAGCCTCAAGTTTATCGATAGAGTCGTGAGCATTAAGGAACCTGAATGGAAACTGACGACTGTGAACCACAGATTTCTGAAAAACAAAAAGGATGGTGAGCAGAGGAGGAGGGGAGATGACGAGCCATGGGGCTACAGGGAAGGTGAGGAGCCATAGGCCTATGGGGAAGATGAGGAGCCATGGGTCTATGGGGAAGATGAGGAGCCATAGGCCTATGGGGAAGATGAGGAGCCATGGGTCTATGGGGAAGATGAGGAGCCATGGGTCTATGGGGAAGATGAGGAGCCATAGGCCTATGGGGAAGATGAGGAGCCATGGGTCTATGGAGAAGATGAGGAGCCATAGGCCTATGGGGAAGATGAGGAGCCACAGGCCTATGGGGAAGATGAGGAGCCATGGGCCTATGGGAAGAGGAGAAGCCATGGTCCTATGGGAAGAGGAGAAGCCATGGGGCTACAGGACCAGGACAGTGACTCAGTAACTCTACCACACTTGCGGGAAGCTGAGGAGAGAAAAAACAGATCTCAAGAAGAAAAAGAGGAAGAGTAAGGAGAAGAAAGAAAAGTATGAATGAGGTGAAAGGGGGATTAACAGGAGCCCCATTTCTCTTTTTATTTATTTTTTAGTTGAAAAATATTTTTATGTATATGAGTGTTTGCCTGCAGGTGTGCATGTGCACCACATGTATGCCTGGCACTATGGAGGACAGAAGAGATCCTCCGGAAATTGAGTTATAGATGTTTGTGGGCAGCCATGCTGGTGCTGGGAATCAAATCCAAGCCTTCCGGAAGAGTAGCCAGTGCCCTTACCCACTTGGAGCCGTCTCCCCAGCCACAGAGCCCCATTTCCTTTTATATTACACTGCTCCTGAAGTGAGTTAATTCATAGATGGGGATCTTTCTGTAAGTTTTCAAGCTCATAAAGTAAACATGAGATTACTCTTTATTGTAATCTCTGGAGAATTGACTCAGCCCAGAGACCTGTCCTTCCCAATATATGTAGGTTTCCAAGCTTCTTACATCCCACACAGAAACAAGCTGGTAGCCATGACTGCCTCAGCCACGTGGAAGAGCCTGGCCTCTGGGTACACAGTCTGACCCAGCCACACACTCACACACACACTGTGGTGATCATCACACTTACCTCATGCTGGAGTCTCTGGAGAATGAGTTCATGGTGGCGGGCACTGATCCCAGTCCGCAGCAGGTTACACAGGTTCCGGAGCATGGCCATGAAGGGGAGTTTCCCATTGTCTTCAGTCATGGCGGGGACAGGATAAATCAAGTGAGTGACATACACATGAACTTGCAGTCCACAGCAGGAAGCACAGAGCTCCACAGAAGCTCACGTGGGAGCATGCAATCTGCTCTACCCAAAATGTTTTAAAGATCCAGGAGGACGAAGCAAGGAGTGGCCTGAACTGGGCAGTCAAAACACAACAGTGTGCATCAGATCGCTGTCTACAGAACAACTTATGTCACTAGCTGTTGGCTCTCCTTGCTGGTCCAACTGGTACATTGTAATCTTCTTTTTCCAAGTTGTCCTTTGACCTTTCACACAGTTCCCCACACCCACACACAAATAAATAAGCATAACGTTCAATTTTTCTACAAAGGGTTTCTCTGTGTAGCCCTGGCTGTCCGGGAACTTACTCTGCAGGCCAGGCTGGCCTCGAACTGACAGAGATCCACCTGACTCTGTCTCCTGAGTGCTGGGATTAAAAGTGTACACCACCACTCCCAGGTTTTCTTCTTTTAAAAATTATCTTTATTCATCTCTCTGTATGTGTGTGTGTGTGTGTGTGTGTGTGTGTGTGTGTGTGTGTGAGAGAGAGAGAGAGAGAGAGAGAGACAGACAGACAGACAGAGACAGAAAGACAGAGAGACAGACAGAGACGGAGAGACAGTGAGAGGGAGACGGAGAGGGAGAGGGCGAGAAGGAGAGAGGGAGAGGGAGAGAGGGAGGAGGGAGAGAGGTAGAGAGGGAGAGAGACTGCCACTTGTTTGCGTGTGCCCACACAGTCTAGAAGAAGATACGGTATGTGCCTTGGAGCCTGAGTTCAGGTGGTTATGAGCCTCCTGATGTACGTGCTTGGAACAACAAATGTTCTTAACTGCTAAGCCATCTTTCTACCCCTTCAAAATGGGCTGAAGAGAGTGAATCAGCAGTGAAAAAAGAGTACAGCTCTTACAGTGTTACTAAGCTTGATTCCTAACACCTCCAGTGAGCTATAACTCCAGCTCCAGGGTATTCAATGTCCATTTCTGGTCTCTGAGAGCACCTGAGCTCACACACACGATTAAAAGTAAAATTTAAACATTTAAAGAAATAAGCATGAAAGAGACTTTCATAGTTAAACGTAGCCTTTCGTAGTTAAACGTAGCCTTTCGTAGTTAAACTTGTCAAGGGAGAAAAAAAAAAGACTGAAGGTAATTTGGTTTTCCCCAAAGTAAACTTCTTCCTTTATCAGCAGAAGGAAATGATTAAAGTTTTTAGATCCTACATGAATTTCTATAATGATATACCATCTTGAGATCTAATCCCACTCCATTGCAATATATTACAGGTGTACTGATCCAGGTGCAGGCAGGAAAGAGGCACCACTTTTCTTCCCTGTGTTTCTGAAAACTTCTGTATACACCAACACACAGCTGGAATCACGATCAACCTATGATATCAACACTACTTAAAACAAATTCCACTGTCCACAGTGGTAAATGGCAAACCTCAAAAATCCAATCTTTTTTTGGTTATGTAAATTATATTGTAAACTAACTGCCCATTTTGTGGAAATCTTCAAGTCAGGATCTAAACTACAGAAGCAGGAAGAGGGAGGCAGGGAGGAACGGGACGGCCAATGCCACCTACCTATGAGCTGTTCCCACACAGAAGCTTTGTTTCCCCGCAAGCTCAGCTCCCGCTCCCAGGTCTCTGGCCTTCGCAGCTTCATCCGTTGCCCAGCTCTGCTAGAATCCCACGGCCCAGGGAGGTGACTCCGAGAAAAAAGCTCTAGGGTGGATGGGTACCTGAGAGAGGGAAGAAAGTACCCACCAGTTCAACACTTACACAAATCTGGAAGGAGCCAAAGTCAGCCAGTCATGTTCACACCACCGTCTGACTGACCTCAGACTGCTGGGATTGAGAACTCCCAGGATTGGAGCCAGAATGAACCAAATGATCAAGTCAATGGGATACATTTGAAATACTGTGTCTCACCTACAGCCAAGCAGGGCCTGGACGTGCTGGGCAGGCTCGTGGATATGCAGATACTCTACCAATTTCTTCAGAGTGAATCTTGATAGCCTTTTTTTCTCTGGCACTGCATTATAAGCTGCTTCAAACTGTGGAAACAGTCCCAAGTACCACAGGATTCATTTCAGCCATGTTCATGGGGTATCAGAAACAAAAACATAAGCCTACTTATACCCTATCAGGAAGGGGAGCATAAAACAGTCATATACCCTTGAGGCAATTTCATTCTCTAAAACAGATGTGGACAAAGGATAGAAACATCCAGGGAAACCCCGTGGGAGCTCCCAAGGGCACAGCTGTAGCTAAAGGCCCCATTAACAACGCCCCTACCCTACAGTGGCAGCAACTTGGGAGGCTAAGGTGAAAGACCTCCACAACAGATCCAGAGAGGGCAGGGCAAAACAGAAAAAGAAACAAAGACAGTAGTTCTTTGGGTTCTGAAAGAAAACAAAGGTGGGGGGACAACAACAGCTTTCTGTGTGCTCTTGGGTTTCACTCGTACAAGGCTGACCTATCAGAGTTCCTATGGAGTGACTGACTTAGAAAGAAAGGCGGAACGAGAACAGAGAATGTCCTTATTCTCTCAGATAAAGGAGGCAACTAAGAGCTATATTATGAGCCTTCATTCTGGTGGCTTCTGTTTGTCTTGAAAACTTTCTACAAGGGACTGGAGAGATTGCCCAGTGGTTAAGAACACTGGCTGCTCTTCCAGAGGTCCCAGGATTTCAACCCCAAGATCCACATGGTGAGTCTAATAATGTAACTCTAATCCCAGGGGATCTGATGCCATCTTCTGGGCTCCAAGAGCACAGGCATACATATGGCACACAGACACACATAGAGACAAAAACACTCACATACACACACACACACACACACAAATAAAAATTTTAAAAACTTTATATGGAGGTTGAAATGTTTTTTGGCATTTTAAATTCACGGATCCAACTGGATATATTACCTGTAAACAAACTATATGACCAAGAACAACAGAGGAAAAAAGTTCCCTCTCTTTATTCTCTGAACCAAACCACACAATCACAACTGAGAACGCCCAGGTAAGAGACAAGTAAGTGTCTACCACAGTCACCGGCTGTTGGAAATTTTAAAATTGATGGAGTTCTATTTCCAAATTCAAGTTCAGAAGGGATAGTGCAAACATGCATACATACAGACAACTCTAAAATAAGAAACTCACCGAAATCTGTTCATTTTTAAGGGGCCAAAGGCTCTTTGGAAAACATTTCCCTCTCTCTGAAAATGGACGTTCTGTCTTCTACAGGAATAGGAGAAAACATTTCAAACAGATTCCAGTAGCCCTGAAAGAATATCTCTTTTTTTCTTTAAAGAGAACTCTAAGGAAGCAAGTTCACAGTTCCTTCTAGCCCTGAGCTCTACACAGGTTATGACTCCTTTGTTTTCTGGTATAGAAACATGTCAGTTACTTCTGTACAGTAGCACTCCCAAGCTCAACATGTTCCTTTCTCCCTCCCTCCCCAAAGGAAAGGGACCATGAACTCCCAGGGCTGAGGCAAAGACTGACTTGAGGGCGCGGTGGCTTGTGGGGCCGTCTCTTGGACCGATGTTTCCGTGGGTTGTACTTAGCTAGCTGGTGCTCATCAAACTGGGCAAATTTGTCAGTCATGGCAGCACGGAGGCAGGCAGGCAGGGGCACCAACTTCTTCTTATCCCCTTCTGCCAGGCTCTGTGGAGAAAAATAAAAGAGATCAGCAGACTAACAAGAACAGGGGACAATTTCCTAATCCCGTGTCCAAAATACATTTCTGTGTACAAGGCAAGTCAGCAGTCTTCTCTAAGCACATCACCATTATAAAGAAAGTCTGGGGGCAGGAGGAGGGCAACAGTTGGAATGTACATAAATAAAATAATGAATTAAAAAAATAAAGAAAGTCCATAATAAGACCAACTTTGTCTCAAACTTTGATCCAACCCTCATCTCATCATTCCATTAGTGCACTCGGCTCTTACGGAGAAACTGTATCCTCTCTGGGCACTTAGATGCAGGAAAATGGAGGGAAGGCTATCCTGTCTGAAAATGTCCTCTATGAACAAAGGGGAAAAGAGGAAGGGTCAAAGTGCAGGGTGCAAAGTGCCATACCTGGTAAAACTCGGCTACCTGGACCCAGTCTGAAGGCAGGTGAACAATGGCGGAGTAATACCGTCGGACGTGGGGGCGGCAGGCTGGCAAGAGGGCAGCCACAGCCAGAACTGTGTTGGCGATGTCCCGAAGGTTAAGTTCCTGCCTAGCATACAACGATGCCTGGGGGGACAGTAGGAAAGATTGGCATGGCGGTCAGTTATCCCACAGCTCCATGCCCTAAACTGTTTTGTTTATTGAACCTTCCAGTATAAAACCATTTCTGAGTACACCACAATACCTACAAAAGATAGAGCGCAAGCATCACTTAATCCACATCAACCAGGCCTGACCTCATTTGGAAATGCCTTCATACTAACATCTATCAAAAACTTACCAATCGTAACGTGGGTGTGTTGAAAAAGAGGGAGAAGTAACAGCTGATTACTAGTTACGATCTTCCTGAAGGGCAGTTTCTGAAATCTTTTCGGTAACTGTGAGACTTAAAATTATGCTAAATTATATTAAGAAAAAGATATTTGGCATTCAGATTATTACTTAGTAAAGTACTATTAGTTTTTTTTTTTTTAAAAAATAATTTACCAAAGGTTCAATTGATAATTAAACCTGTCATCGTCCAAAGCTTTTCAGAAAACATTTCCCCCTTGTTCTGGTTATTTCTGTCAACTTGACAGCCTAGAGTCATCTGAGAGGAAAACCTCAGTTGAGGGATTCCATAGATCAGATTGGCCAGTAGGCATGTCTGGGAGGAAATCATCTTAATTATTATTTGACCCCACTGTAGGTGGCACTGTGTCTAGGCAGGTCATCCTGGACTGTGTAAGAAAGCTAGCTAAAGAGTTGGAGTTGGTACAAATACTTTTGAAAAACTTTTGAATAATAGTTGATCAGTACCTGAAAATTTTAACCCTGGTATAAAAATATAATAAAAGTGCCTGTATGAGTGCAGTGAAATAGCACATGTGTTCAGGACAACATTATTTAGGATGGCCTAGAGGTACAAACAATTCACTGCTACATTGTAGCATAGATAAGGTATGGAATATAAACTTACTAGGGCAGTAAACTTCAGCTGTATGCAACACTGTGAATGAATGCTATAATGTCTTTGATATATAGATAGATATATAATAAATGTTGTAGGATATATATAAGTATACGAAATTGAGAATTGGAATTTGAAGTTAGCATCCTTAATCGTCACCACCCCTTTCCCTTTAAACAAGGAGGAACTAGCTGAGAGCTACGTTTTTCCTTCCTGGGCAACTTCTCTGAGGGTGGTGGCTGTTTTTGCTGAAGGAGGAAGTGACAGGGACTGGGCCTGAAGTAGCTTCTGGGAAAGACTGTAATAATGCTCCGATTCTGGAACTAGCTAGCCAGATTAAACAACTGTGTTCATTTTGTGACAACCCTTTGAGCTGTATATATAGCATACGTAGTCTCATTAGATTAAATAAAAGTAAAAATTTTAAAAAGAAAGGAAAGAAGAGAGCTAAGCATGAGCCTGTGTAGCCAGCAAGTGTGTTCCGCCATGGCTACCACCTCAGGTTCCTGCACTAAGCTCTCTCAGTGATGGATTGTGACCCGGAAGTATAAGCCACAGCAAAACAGTCCTCTTTCCTCTCCTAAGTTGCTTTTGGTTAGAGTGACTTATCACAGGCACAGAATGAAACTAGAACTTTCCTCGTCTCTGCTTCTGAAGCAGCCATCATTTATCTACTCCACACATATCTGGGCAAGAGTTTTACATACCCATGGGTCCAGGTGCAAGTTTCATCATGTTAACAAGACTCCCACAGCCTAGCATTGTGCATTTAGCTTATGCAAACCAATTCTAGTATACCTTCCCCCATCTCCCCTTTCTCCAATCCACAGAACCCCAGGGACTCGGCGCCAGACTCATCCAGACATCTTGCTCCCTTCTTGAGCAAGCGTTCCTTCCATTCCCACAGGGAGCCAATGACCAGCTCTTCAACCATAACTACACTAATATCTCCCTCTTCTCCCCACTCCTTCACACCGCAATACCTTAAGGATAAACTCAGCTTCCAAGGGGGCCAGTGCATTACAGACTTCAAGGATGGATGCCCGGGTAGGGTCAGAGGCATCTTTCACATTCACGTCTGAGGCCAGAGCGGAGCACAATAAGGTCAAGAGCGCCATCTACGAATTGGGAAACACACAAGAAAGGAGTAAATTACAGCTCTCCGTAGACCAACCTATACAGTCAAGGGCAGAGGAGCCGGGGAGATGACTCGGTGGCTAAGAGAACTTGCTACTTTTGCAAAGGAGCCAGGGTTAGTTCGTAGTACACACTTTGGTTCATGTCCTCCATTAAGTCCAGCTCCAGAGAGCAGAACATTTGCAGGGGGACAGTCTCAGTTTGTAACCCTAGCTAGAACTCACTATCATAGAGCAGGCTGGCTCTTCAAACTCCCAGAGATCCACCTGCCTCTGCCTCCCAAGTAGTCAGACTACAAGTCATGTGCCACCATGCCCAGAGGGGTCTGACATCCTTCCTGACCTCCACAAGCACAAGATACACACAGTGCCTATCTACAAATGTAGGCAAATACTCATAGGCATAAATAAATTAAAAAAAGCAGAGAACATGGACCAAGGTTCAGAAAGATGTCTATTCAGCTGAAAGACTGAACAAGTAGATTAGGAAGCAGGAAACGGGATCACCTTCCACCTGGGAAGAAGCCCTGATTCTGGTCTCCAGCTTCACCCTTCCCTCTACCATCAACCTCCCAGCTCTGGAAGTTCTACCTTCTTCTCCTGAAGGATCTGGTCAGTGGTTTCAGGATGAGAGCCAGAGTCTCCAGATGTAAGTTTTAGGACTGGTGCCTCCACCTCTTCTTCTTCTTCTCCCGAGCTTAGACTGTACAAAGGCATCGGGACTTCTGCACTTTCTTTTTCTTCCTGCAGTTCCTTTTCTTCGGAGCCGCACCACTGACCCTACAAA
Organism: Apodemus sylvaticus; assembly: GCF_947179515.1. Taxonomy (NCBI): domain Eukaryota; kingdom Metazoa; phylum Chordata; class Mammalia; order Rodentia; family Muridae; genus Apodemus; species Apodemus sylvaticus. The sequence continues at coordinate 76,203,684 of NC_067479.1, read as the reverse complement.
CGGTGGCAGTTACAAATCGCAGCACAGCCCTCCAACAGAGGGGTAGGAAAGCATCTCCTAGAGAAATGAAAGGTCCACAGCTCTAAACTAATAAGCCCTCTCCCTCCACCCCCACACGAATCACCTTTAGTGCAGCCTGTCTCTAGCTCGGTACCCTTTCTCACACTGCCTTTCTCTACCCAGGCTTCTGAGTTTTTGCTCAGATGCTCTGTGAGCTTCCCCACTGCCATTTCACACTTGCAAGTCTGGGAGCCCAGGGCATCTCACACACCTTCTAAACCCATTATGGTGCTTCCTGAGTCAGGGGACCCTCAAGCCCCATTCAATTCCCCAGAAACCCCGAGCTTCTTCACTATCAGCTCCCTGATAGGGCTGTTGAAAGACTCGATGGGATAATGCATGCTTGACTCTAAACTGCAAATCACAGCAGGGCAACAGCAGTTGCACTTTGGACCGGAACCTTGTGAGGCACATTTTCACTGACTTGATTTGAAAGATGAGGAAATTAAAGCTTCAGGGGGATATTAGCTTTGCCTAAGGCTGTGTACTTTATAGTTAGCAGAGATGCGATAAGGTTCAGGTTAACTTTTCCAAGAATCCACAGAGGAAATGTGGTCCTGTCTGCTAATTCCGAACTATGTACTAAATGTGATTACATGGCTCTATTAAGTGGGCATGTGCAAGCACATATGCACACAAGGAAGTGAACTCATACAGTAGATATACTGCATGCCTAACCTCAAAGGCATCCAGCTAACTCTGCTGTAATAATCACACTGGATTTCTTCTTGATCAGAGGCTTTCTAGAGGCAAGGACTACTTTTGAGATCTATTACCCAGAGTCTCTAGATATTTGACAAGACTAGAGATGCCAGTGAAAACAGCCCTAAGGTAAAGAGTACCTCAGAAAGGTCATGAGAGGGTCAGTAGTAAAGTGCCTATCTACCATGGGCATGCCTCTGGGTTCAGTTCCTAGAACTATCCAAAAAGAACCAAAAGGCTGATACCAAAACTGCTGAGAAAAGGTGGTTCCCAGATGCAGATCATCAAAGGTGGCAACTAAGGCACTGAAACAAACCTACTAATAGAACACACAGCATAAAGCTAGCGTCAAGAGGACTCTAATCCAAAAGCAAATACCAAAGCTGCTTCCTGGACTCGAGCTGTAGCAGAGATGGATCTCAGGGTCCTGGGTCCAGTTGGAAGGTCTACTTCCTCAGAGAAACATGGAACCTTCTTGGTAGGAGGCTCAGGAAACAGGCAGTTGCTAGTTTTCAGGCTATGCAGATCAGCTTGTGCTGTGTGAGGTATGTGAAGACCCTGGAGCAAGGGGCTGGTCAATACAGTGCTCTTTACAGTGGGGAGGGCAGCCAGACATTGGTTTTCCAAAGAGAGGACATCTGGATTAGACATATGTCCACATAGCTTCTCCAGGGGCTGGAGGTCAGGGAGCATGCTCAGGCACCGGTTCTCCAAGGAGAGGATGTCTGGGTGGACAGATATATGTCCATCTATTCTCTCCATGGTTTGGAGGTCAGGGAGCATGGTCAGACACCGGTTCTCCAAGGAGAGGATGTCTGGGTGGACAGATCTATGTCTGTATATTTTCTCCACGGGTTGGAGGTCAGGGAGCATGCTCAGACACTGGTTCTTCAAGGAGAGGATGTCTGAGTGGGTAGGCACATGCCTACAGAGTTTCTCCATAGTTGCAGCACAATCAACATATGCCTAGAAGAAAAGACAGATGATGAGATGTACTAGAAACATATAAACTCCATAGTCATCCATTTGTGCTAGTAATATGCAAAGAACAAATATTTAATTTCTTAAAATTATGTTATTGTTATTGTTGTCATTATTATCGTGTGTGCATGTGTGTGTGTGTGTGTGTGTGTGTGTGTGTGTTTGTGTGTTTTGAGAGGGAGAGGGAAAGAGAGGTGTGTCTATAACATTGGGCATGTGTGTCACAGCATGCATGAGGCTGGAGGACAATCTTTGGGAGTTGGTTCTCCCACACACACTTACATAGTGGGATCTGGGAATTGAACTCAGGTGGTCAGGATTGAGCAGCAATCACCTTTAGCTATCTTGTTGGCAACTTTTTTTTTTTTTTTTTTTGATTCATCCGGGAGCAGCAGGTGGAAAAGGGGAAGCAAAAGCTTAGAAGCCTGGCCTGGCACAGTGGTGCCCTGTGTAGAATCACAGCTGAAGAGGAGACTGTAAGCACACGGAGGTCAGCCTGGGCTACATAGCAAATTCCAGGTCCATGTGAGCTACACAGACACTCTCTCAAAGAAAAAAAAAAAATGTGTCTTGCAATTCCTCTTTTGTCCCTGTACTGCAAGGGGAAAAAGTAGTGAGGACAGGCCTGGCATACACCTGCACTCCCAGCACCTGAGGCGGAGGCAGAAGGGTTAGGAGTTCAAGGTCATCCTTGGCTATATAGCAAGTTAAAAGATCAAGTCACCCCAGAATATAGGAGACTTTGTCTAAAAAGGGTGAGGAGCTAGGAAAATAGGTCAGTTGATAAAAGCATCTAGATGAAAGGAAGGCTCAGTTGTCTATGACTATAATCCCAACACTGGGAGGCAGGCAGATTCTTACAGCAAGCTGGCCAGCCAGCCTCAGAAAAGTAACACGGGAAGCAACAGACTAAGAAACTCGGTGTGGAGCTCTAGTCTCCACATACCTGTATATATACATCTGCATATGCACACACAAACATGTGCACCCACAGACACACCCAACGAGTAATAAGAAATTTCAGAATTAATCAATATTTATTTATTTATTTATTTATTGAGACAAGGTCTCGCTAAAAAGGTCTAGCTGACCTGGAACTACTATGAAGATTCCGACTCGCAGAGAGCCACCTTCCTCTGCCTCCCCAGTGCTAGGATTAAGGCATATACAGCCACATCTGGCATAATCCAAGAGTGAAAAACAAGTTCTCAAATAAAATTTTAAGTTAACAGAAAAATAAAGACATGAAATCTTTATCCTCTTTGGAGTTTTGGAGATTCTGATGAACTTCTGAACGCTTAGAAGTTCTTGCCCAAGTTCCAGAGATAACTGGTATTGATAGTCTTATACTGGTATTCTGTGCACACTCGAAGATGGCTTTCTGCCTCCATTCCTACCCCTTTACTTTGGCCTTGCACCTGGGGCCATACTTCTGACACTATTCTTTTCTTAGGAAGTTGTGAAAGCCAGCCATGTTGGCACATTAGTGTCCATCACTGTTAAACATGACAGTCTAGTTATTTTCTGTTGCCAAAAGTGATCACAACACTTCATTTGTTACAGTCACTCCCTCCTTCTAGGAGACCTTAAGGCAAAAGGAGCCCATTCTCTCTGAGCCTCCCCACTAAGGCCGCCCCACCTCCCCCGCCAGCCGCCCGGAAGGACTAGACGGCTGTACCACGTTCGCCGGGAGGCCCTTCCCGGAGTCCAGCCACACAGGTCTCCGCCAGGGCTCTACCTGCGCTCGGGACTGGAAAAGCTGTGCGCAAGGAGGGGCGCGTTGGTTCTCCACAACAGGGAGCAGAAACCGGCCTGGGTCAGCCAGTGGACAGGGTGGAGGCAGAGAACTGAAAGGAAACCAACACCGGAGAGAGTCGAAGGGGCGAGGCTGGCCAAGGGGAGGGGCGGGGCAGTGACCTGGGCGGGGCTGAGGGCGGGGCTTCCGCGAGTAGGATTTTCGCAAATGCCAGGATTACAGGGCTGTGCTAACCACACCCGGTTTGATTTGTTTTAGAGATTCTTACTCCGGGCTAGGCCAACTTTACCAACTGAGCTGTATTTCTACCCAATATAGTCATTTTCTGATGGTATTACGTATCTTGAAAATACCCCAGAGGCTTATGTGCTAAAAATCATGCCAGCCTTGGGCAGCTGTTGGGAGGTGATGAAACCTTTAGAAAGATGGCTGGCTGAGAGTGTGCCCTTGACTAGACTTTGAAAGTCAGGTCCCTTCTCTCCCTTTTGATTCCTTTTATCCACCATGGAAGTGAACACTTTCCTCTGTCAGTGTTCGCCACCCCACTCAATCCTACCCCACCCCATCCGTGAACTGTTTTGCCACAGGCCAAAGCAAGAGAGTCAAGAGATCATTGATTGAAACCTCCAAAAATATGATACGGAGTGGTGGTGCACACATTTAATCACAGCATTTAGAAGGCTCAGGCAGGAAGATCACAGAGTTAACTCTGCCCATGGTATTTGAGTCATCATTACATTATCTCTTTGTTACTGCTTCAAACTACCTAAGATAATAAACCAAGCCTTTGGGGGGGGGGGTTGTTTGTTTGTTTGTTTGTTTTTTGGTCTGTTTCTTTCTTTTTCAGACAGGGTCTCTCTATGTAACCCTGGATGTCCTGGAACTCACTATATAGACCACCTGGTGTGAACATTGTGCACAGATAGACATAGAGGCAAAACACTCGTAAATACAAAGTGGGGGTGGGGGAGGGTCTGTTTTATATATAAAGAACTACTAGCCAGGTAGAATACCTTTATAATCCCATAGATTTTAGAGGCTGAAGCAGGAGGGTCTCAAGTTCCACCTGGTTTCCTTAGGGAACATTTGCATCCATTATAAATAGATAAATAAATAAATAAAAATTTAAAAAAAACCTAAAGACAAATAGTAATTTTAGTAGATTGTTGTTGTTGTTCTGAGACAGGATTTCTCTGTGTAGCACTGGCTATCCTGGAACTCACTCTGTAGAGGAGACTGGCCTTGAACTCAGAGATCTGCCTGCCTCTGCCTCCAAAGTGCTGGGATTAAAATGAGTGACTGGCAGAATCATTAAAAGTTGCTTAAGTACAAGAATGCCCCTCACTGTGGAAGTGCTCTGCACAGTTACTAAGTATCTAGCAATCTTAAGTCCCACCTATTAAATATTAAATGTTAAGATAATCCTGATTGTAAGAAATAAATTAAATAAATTTGTGGGTGGGGGGAGAGAGAGAGAGAGAACAAGTTTCCAAAAACATCCCTAGTATGCAATACCATCCATATTAATAGCCATCAATCTCAATTGAAATCTCTCTATAGGGAAAGGGATGAATCTACGACTCTTACCCCAAGACTGAACATCTAAAACCCAGGGCTGTGCAAAGTTACGAAGATGAGATGTTCTATTTTGCTTTCTACTGTTGTGGTTTAAAAAAAAAATATGAACAAACTAGAAAAACAGCTTGGGAAAGAAAGGGCTTATTTCCGCTACAGATCTGTCATCATGGCGGAAAGCCAAGGAGGACACAGTGGAGAACTGCTGCTTCCTCGCTGGCTCCCTGCATCTGCTCACCTTCCCATACAGGCCGGGTCATGTGCCATGGGGTCCTTGGCCCTCCTCACCAAATCATCATCATCATCATAATCATCATAAAATGAATGCCCCACAAACATGCCCATAAGCCATTGATGGAGACAATTCCTTCTTTGAGGTTTCCTTTCTTCCACACGTGTCAAGCTGACAAGCAGGAATACTCATCACAAGGCCCAGCAGAGAGGCACTGGGGCTACCCTTGCAGAGGACTAGGGCTCCATTCTCAGTACCTACATGGTGCTGACCAATGTAACTCTGATTCCAGTAGATCCGAATCCCTCTTCTGGCTTCCTTGAGTAACGTGCTGCATACACACAAACACTCAAACACATAAAATTAACATAACAAATATTTTATATATTAAAGGGGATAGGCATCATAAGAGGCATACTGAGAAAGGGGAAGCAGGAGGTGAGGCCCTGTCTATGCCCCTCTTTCTTTTTTTGTTGTTTTTTTTTTAATTTGGTTTTTTCGAGACAGGGTTTCCCTGTATAGCCCTGGCTGTCCTGGAGCTCACTTTGTAGACCAGGCTGGCCTCGAACTCAGAAATCCACCTGCCTCTGCCTCCCAGCCCTCTTTCTTTTTTAGGAATGGTGGTGCTACGGCACCAACTCAGAAGCTGAAACTTGAAAAGCTGTACTCTACTGTCAAACGACACCCAGAACCCTTAACGGTCTTAGTTATATGTCATTCTAGAATTGAGCGACACTTCAGAAAATATACATTCCTCTAGGCTAAGCAGGAAACAATAGTTTTATAGTTAGAAAGGCTGAAGGGTGCAGAGAGTAGAGAACAGAAGGCAGATTGGGCATTTCAGTTATTTTCCTTACAGCTGCTGAGCAGGGACTTTATAATAGAAAAATAATTAGTTAACACCAATAATTTTAGTAACTTTTTAATACAAGGTTAAAGCAAAGGAATCTTCCCTGTCACAACAACTGAAACTGGGTTGTGTGCACTGTGCTCACCATCCCTAAGATCTGATTCTCAGTTCAGGTGAGCAGCTAGGTTTTGGAAGCTTTAACCTCAAAGGTTTGGGTTTTGTTCTTGTTGTTTTGTTTGTTTGTTTTTGTTTTTCTTATTTGTTTGTTTGGTCAGTTGGTTTGGCTCTTTGAGATAAGGTCTTACTTACTACAAAGGCCCGGATGGCCTTGAACTCAATATGTAGACTAGGCTGGCCTGGAACTTGAAGAGATCTTCCAGCCTCTATATTCCCAGTGCTGGCTGTGGGATTATAGGCATGTTCTACCATACCGGCTTCTATTTTTAGTTTTCTCCCATTGAAGCATAGTATAGAAACTTAATACAAAAAAATAGCTTCCTGTAATCCTTATATAACAAGTTTAATAAGGAATACACTTTCCAGACTGAATTATAAACATATACAGTACAAATATGACAGGCATACTTACATGCCCGAAGTCCAAGCAGTTAGGCAGAAATAAGAGAATAGACTAGACGTGTGTTTCAGACCAAGCTCCAAACCAGCTGGGGCTGCATAATGAGATCTTATTTCAAAAAATAAAAAGCTAGAGGTCTGGAGAGATGGCTCAGCAGTTTTAAGTTTACTGACTGTTCTTCCAGAGGTCCTAAGTTAAATTCCCAGCATCCGCATGGTGGTTCATAACCACCTGGTATATCTGAAAACAACTACAGCGAACATATATATAAATTTATATATGAACATATATAAAATATATATATATATATATATATAAAATAAATAATTCTTTAAAAAAACAGAAATAAAACAAAATTTAAAATCAGACTAGAGACAGTCACTGACTGAATCCTAAAGTACATTTCTGCTGGGATTTGGGGAAAACCTAAGTTTTATCTTTGCTCACAAAAAAGAAACTTTTAACTGAGAAGATGGCTTCCAAACCCAAACTTAGCTTGTCTTTTGTTTTAAGATTGATGTAGTGATTTTATGTATATGAGAGCTCTATCTGTATCTACACCTGTGTGCCAAATGAGGGCACCAGATCCCATTGCAGATGGTTATGAGCCACTAGGTGGATGCTGGGAATTGAACTCAGGACCTCTGGAAGCTCTTAGCCCGGAGCCATCTCTCTGGCCCTCTCAGCTTGTCTTTAGTTGGATGGTGCTGAGTGGGCACTGCCGGCATTTGCCTCCTTAGGACCTCCGTCCTTGTCACCCAGCAGCGCCTCCTCTGAGCTGAAGCATTCTTTCTTTAGCTGACAATCATTGTCGCATTAGGAATGTTTGTTAAATCAAGTTGAAGAGATGTGGTCCTTTTCCACCACCTTGAATTTGTTTAGTTCTCAAATCTCATATTTTCTTTATCTTCAAGTGCTTACAGAGCCACTCATTTTTAATTTTTTATATTTATTTTTAACAACATCTGTGTTAAAAAAAACATATGTATATGTATGTGTGTGAGTGTGTGTGTGTGTGTGTACATGCACGTGTGCCTTCTGAGGGGTAGTGGTTATGAGTCACTTGGCATAAGTGCTGGGATTGAACCCAGGTCCCACGGAAGTGCAGTGCATACTCTTAACCACTGAGCCATATTTCCAGTCTCTAAAATGTATTGATATTTAAGTCAGCGTGCAAAGTAATGGACTTAAGTATGACATTTTCTTTTGTAAATATTGTTATTATTTCTTAGATAATTTCATACAGTGTACTTGCCTATACCCACCCCACTCCTCCCCTTATCATGACATTTTCATATGCACGTCATTATACTCTTTTCTCATTTACCCCTCCCCCACCGCCTGACCCCCAACTCTCTTACTCCCTCTTGTTCCACTCCTTCCCCCATAGTTCCCCTTCTACTTTCATGTCACGTGTACTCCGTGCCTGTCTTTCTTTCCTTCTCCACCCTTCCCTTAAGACCTCTTCTTCCCCACCACCCTTTCCTCTCCCTATTACCCACACCCCTAACTGTGGCTGAGTGACACAGAGCCCCAGTGGCCGTCGGATGAGGGTAATATCTGCACTGCCTTGCTCCAGGTTGACGGTATCCCTTCCCTTCAATCTTTGGAAGTCTTTTAAACATTCTTATTGAATCTTTACTTTGTGTGTAAGCACACATACATTCACACCCATAACACACATGTGGAGGTTCGGTAACTTGCAGGAGTTAACCTTTCTCCTTCCTCCAGGGAGGTTTCAGGGATCAAACTCCATGGTCAGACTTAGTGGCACTATTTTACCTGCAGAGCCATCTGGCAGGCCCAGGGAGTCCTTTCGATAAGACCCTTACATCTACTAAAATTGCTGGTGGTCGTCGGTTTTATTTCTCACTCGGTGCCCTCCTCCACTTTGATTCTACAACCCCCTGTCAGCAGCAAAGGGGCTGATACAACACAGAAGCTGCAGGGATAAACAGTGTGTCAGGCTTAGGGAGTGTCCAGCAATATCCTGGAGAAGGTAGACTTTGAACAGGGAAGGACAGGCCTCTGCTAAGCAGCTTACAAGGGAGTAAGCCAGTGAAAACGCCCCTGGTTCTACAGGAATCCTTTCCCCTTCGTCTCCAATAACTTTCTTTAGATGTATAGTGTATATTTCTCCTGTATAACAACCATCAACGTTACTTTTTTAAAACCACTCTACACATGGTTCTGTTACCTGTATTTACAAAAAAAAAAAAAAAAAAAATAGGCTCACATATAATCTTAGAGTCTTTCCCTGGAAGAAACAGTAGTTAAAATATAATCTTGTTCATGTAATGACTATGTGAAAACTATGCTTTATCTAATTTTAACAGTGAAGATATTGAAAACTTGGGTTTACAATAAGTTTTCATTCTTCCAACTATGGTTACCTGCACCATCCCCTGATATTTATGAGGATTTTTCTGTTTCTGCCACATGACTGTTGATGTCACCTAGATTTTTAGAAACATAGGTGTTGCTGCATCCCATTAATTTGCACTATTTCTTTCTAGTAACAAGTTCTTGGCATAGATTAAAATCTGAGTGGCTCAGGGGGTAAAGTCACTTGCTGCCAAGACTGACACCCTGAGTTTGATCCCTGGGACCCAAATTGTTATATGTGGACGGGGAAAAGAGGAAACTGGTTAGGAAATCAGTAGGGTTTGTTCTGTGAAATGACAAAGGATTCTGCAAACAGAAAGGCAAAAAGGACAAACTATTAAAAGAGACAGACAACACTTTACTGAGTCATCATGAACCCTGTCTTCGTTAGGGTTTTTTGTTTTTGTTTTTGTTTTAAGATTCATTTATTTAGGGGGCTGGAGAGATGGCTCAGTGGTTAAGAGCACTGACTGCTCTTCCAGAGGTCTTGGGTTCAGTTCCCAGCAACCATATGGTGGCTCACACAGCCATCTGTAATGGGACTCTATGATGCCCTCTTCTGGCGTGTCTGAAGGCGCTACAGTGTACTCATAATTTCTAGCAACCATTTGGTGGCTCTCAACCATCAATAATGGAATACAGTGCCCTCTTCTGGTGTGTGTACTAGAACTACAGCATGTTCATAAATAAATAAATAAGATACATTTATTTATATGTAAGTACACTGTAGCTGTCTTCTACTCCAAGAGAGGGAGCCAGATCTCACTATGGATGGTTGTGAGCCACCATATGGTTGATGGGATTTGAACTCAGGACCTTCAGAAAAGTAGTCAATGTTCTTAACAGCTGAGCCAGCTCTCCAGCTCCTTGTTAGGGTTTCTATTACTGTGATGAACGCCATGACCAAAAGCAAGTTGGGGAGGAAAAGATTTGTTTAGTTTGTGCTTCCACCACACTGTTCATTGTCAGTGGAAGTCAGGACAGGAACTCAAGTGGGGCAGGAATCTGTAGGCAGGAGCTGATGCATCCTTGGCAACAGACATAGATCATTACAGAAAACTGCAGCCAATCAAATTGCAGTTGTGGAGCCCAATCCCAGCAGATACATCTACAAAACAACTCCTGATAGTAAGCTCAGGGATCATTGTGGAGGAGAGAATGGGAAGATTGTAAGATCTGGGAGATCAAGGAGTTTTCTATGAGATTGTGTCTCCTAGAGCTGTCAGAAGCTACACCCATGAAGTCTCACCAATATGGCTGCCCAAACATAACCTGAACACAGATGACACCAATAACCATGCTAACACGGATCAGAGAAAGCCAAGGAGGCTTCACCCCTACATAAACAACTACAGCCAACTAAGGAATGCTGGGATTGGGAAAAATAGTCTTCCCCAGGGAAGAGCACAGAGGTTGGTTATTCCATACCAAATGGTCAGCATTGAAAACATATGTATACAACTAATATTATACAGACTGAGCCAATTGCATTTACACATTTAGGACTATATCTATGTATACATATGCATACAAATGCACACATATATATACATATATGTATGTAATAACAACCAAGTATTTTTAAAAAAAAGAAGCCACAAATTTGAAATTGATCAATGGGAGGTGTATATGAAAGGGTTTGAAGGGAGGAAAGGGAGAGGGAAATGATATAATTATATTATATTATAATCTCAGAAAAAGGGAGCATAAAATAACAGAAATAGCTCCCATCAAGTGAAGGGCTTAAAAAGAGAGGAGGGGGGGTTAAGGGAGTGCACGGCAGTGTGGGGGTAGGGGGTGACCAGGCAGGCCCCTGTCCGGGCACCCCTTCCCCCTGAGGGACCACACACACACAGGCATGGTATGGAATAGAGTTTATTCAGAGTAGGGGATGGGAGTTAGTGGTAGAGAAAGGGAGAGAGAGAGAGAGAGAGAGAGAGAGAGAGAGAGAGAGAGAGAGAGTAGAGAAGTGGAGGTCGGCCATGACCACGTGGAGAGGGTGGGGGGAGGAGAGCCCAAGGGGCAGAGAGGTGAGAGTATGTGGGAGAGCAGAGAGAGCAAAGAGGGAGAGGAGGGGCAAGTAGCCCCACTTATAGTAGGCCAGATCTCTGGGGCGGGGCATACCTGGCTATTGCCAGGTAGGTGTGGGGTATAGCTTAGACAGAATCCAACATCAAGGAGGTGGGAAGGCCCTCAAAGCTAAAAGGTCACCCAGGGATTCTGAGTGGAATTTTTAAAAAATTTTACTTATATATATTTTACAATCCAGTTGTTGCCTCTCCTCCCAGTCCTCCCTCCCACAGTTCCTCATCCCATTCCTCCTCCCCCTGTCTCCAAGAAAGTGCTCCCCCTCACCAGACCTCCATGCTCCCTGGGGCCTCAAATCTCTTGGGGATTAGGTGCTTCTCCCACTGAAGCCAGATCAGGCAGGCCTCCTCTCTATATGTGCTGCGGGCCTTGGACCAACTTGTGTATGCTGCCTAGATGGTGGCTCAGTTTCTGGGAGCTCCCAGAGGCCCAGGTTAGTGGAGACTGCTGGTCTTCCTATGGGGTCTCCTGCCCTCCCCTTCAGCTTCTTCAGTCCTCCCCCTAATTCAGTGCTAGGGGACCTGTGATGGTTTGTGTATGCTTGGCCCAGGGAGTGGCACAATTAAGAGGTGTGGCCTTGTTGGAGTAGGTGTGTCACTGTGGGTAATGACTTTAAAACCCTAGTTCTAGCTGCTTAGAAGTTAGCGTCTTCCTGTCAGCCTCAGATGAAGATATAAAACTCTCAGCTCCTCCTGCATCATGCCTGCCTGGACACTGCCATGCTCCTGCCTTGATAATTAACTGAACCTCTGAACCTGTAAGCCAGCCCCAGTTAAATGTTGTTCTTTTTTTAAGAGTTGCCTTGGTCATGGTATGCACAGCAGTAAATCCTAATTAAGACAGGTACCCAACTTCAGTCCAATGGTTGGATGTAAGTATCTGCTTCTGTCTCAGTTGGGCTTCTCGGAGGACAGCCATGCCAGGCTCCTGTTTGTAGGCACATCATAGCATAAGTAATAGTGTCTGGCAGTTTCCCCTTCCCCCATGAGATGGATCCCAAGTTGGGCCAGTCACTGGACTGCCTTTCCTTCAGTCTCTTCCATTTTTGTCCCTGCAGTTCCTTTAGACAGGAACAATTCTAGGTCAGAAATTTTGACTATGGGCTGATAACCCCATCCCCGACTTGAGGCCCTGTCTATCTACTGGAGGTGGAATCTTCAATTTCCTTCTCCCTACTGCTGGGCATTTCGTCTGTGGTCACCCCCATTGAGTCTTGAGAGTCTCTCATCTCTCAGGTACTCTCTAGAGGGCCCCCTATTTCCATCCATTCTGCTGGCCCTCTGAGCTTCTCTTCTGGCTCCCACCCCATACCTGATCCTGTTCCCCTCTCCCCCTCTCCCTTCTCCCACCCTGAGCCCCCCTCCCTCCCTGCTTCCCTCCCTCCCTTTGCCTCCTGTGATTATTTTCTTCCCCCTTCTAAGTAGGATTGAAGCCTCCTCACTTGGGCGTTTCTGCTTGTTAAGTTCTTATAGTCTGTGGGTTGTATATTAGGTATTCTGTACTTTTTGGTTAATATCCTCTTATTAGTGAGTACATCCCATGCATGTCCTTTTGGGTCTGTGTTATCTCACTCAGGATGATATTTTCTAGTTCCACTCATTTGCCTGCAAAATTCATGATGTCTTCATTCTTAATAGATAAATAGTATCACATTGTGTAAATGAACCACATTTTCTGTATCCATTCTTCGGCTAAGGGACATCAGGGTCATTTCCAGCTTCTGGCTATCATAAATAAGGCTGCTATGAACATAGTGGAGCATGAGTCCCTGTGGCATGGTGGAGTATCTTTTGGGTATATGCCCAGGAGTGGTATAGCTGGGTCTTCAGGTAGCTATATTTCCAATTTTCTGATGAACCTCCAGATTGATTTCCAACATGCTTGTACCAGTTTGAAATCCCACCAGCAATGGGGGAGGAACCGGTTCCTCTTTCTCCACATCCTCACCATCATGTGCTGTCACCTGAGGGTTTTGTGTTGTTGTTGTTGTTTTTGTTTTTTGTTTTTTGGTTTTTTGTTTTTTGTTTTTTTGAGATAGGGTTTCTCTGTATAGCACTGGCTGTCCTGGAACTAACTCTGTAGACCAGGCTGGCCTCAAACTCAGAAATCCGCCTGCCTCTGCCTCCCAGAGTGCTGGGATTACAGGTGTATGCCACCACTGCCTGGTTGTCATCTGAGGTTTTGATCTTAGCCACCCTGATTGGTGTGAGGTGGAATCTCAGGATCATTTTGATTTGCATTTCTCTGATCACTAAGGACTTTGAACATTTCTTTAAGTGGTTCTCATCCATTCGAGATGTGAATTCTCTGTTTAGCTCTGTTCCTCATTATTTAATTGGGTTATTTGGAATTTTTGGAGGTTAATTTCTTAAGTTCTTTATATATTTTGGACATTAACCCTCTATCAGATGTGGGGTTAGTGATTATATATATAATTTTAAGATTTATTCTATGTATATGAGTACACTGTCGCTGTCTTCAGACATACCAGAAGAGGGCATCAGATCCCATTACAGATAGTTATGAGCCACCATGTTGTTGCTAGGAACTGAATTCATAATATCTGGAAAAGCATCCAGTGCCTTACCCACTGAACCATCTCTGCAGCCCCCAGGGGTGGGTTTCTTAATAGGCTCCCTGCCCCTTCCCCTTCCTGACTCCCTCTCTTTCTCCCTGCCCCTACCCCTCCTGACTCCCTCTTTCTCCCTGACTTGTCTCACCACATTTCCTCCCTTAGGTAAGCTCTTTTTCTCTAGCTATTAGCAGTTTTCAACAATTGGAATAATGGGGGGAACCAAACCCAGAAACAAGAGGCAGCAGCTTTGATAGGGCCTACTCCTGACTGGCCTACGTTCTCCCGACCCTCCTTTAACGTGGCTGGAGGAGAGAACTGTCTCCTGTAGGTTGTCATCTGGTCTCCACCCATGCATCACCCTGCTCAGCTCGAGTTCTTGTCCAACTATCGTATGAACTCAGCTCTATTAAGCCCATCACACACTTCAGGTTGTGAAGCTCTACCTTAAGAAGGGACAGATACTGTTTCTCTCAGTTTTTCCACTTTCACAGCCCTGGAACTGGTCCAGTCTGGCCCCACATCCTTATGGGCCTCTTCCCCTCAATAAACAAATAAATAAATATATTCCAATTCAACCAGTTCAGATTTGGGATGCTCCCTGATTACTATGGTTTCTTGTAGTGGGACAGTATCAAAGCCTCTATATTCTGAACCATGGGTTTGGTTTTTTCTTTTCTTTTTCGAATAAAGGTCAGCCTGGGTGATATCTTCTATTATTTCTACAACCTTTTTCCCTCAGTGTGGTGGCTTGGATGAGAAACAGCTCCCATAGGCTCATAGGTATCTTAACTCCATCCCCAATTGTCACTGTTTAGGGAGGTTTAGGAGGTGTAGCCTTGTTGAAGAGGTATGTCACAGGGACCAGGCTTTGAGAGTTCACAGCCTCACCCTCCTCTCTGTCTTAGAGTTTCATTGCTATGAGGAAGCACCATGACCAAGGCAACTTTTATAAAGGAAAATATTTAATTGGGGCTGGCTTACACTTATGGAGGGTCACTCCATTATCATCATGGTAGGACCCATGACACCACGCAGGCAGGCGAGATACTGAAGGAGCTGAGAGTTCTACATTTGATCAAGAGGCAGCAAGATTCCACACTGGGAGATGAGTAAGCATAGAAGACCTCAATGCCCACCCCCTCAGTGACATACTTTCTCCAACAAGGCCTCACCTACCCCAACAAGGCTGCACCTCTATTGCGGTAAATCTCCAACCGAAAAGACCCTGTTAAAGAAATCACAATTCAATTAACAGGAATACAAGCTACATGCCTAGATTGGGCAGATCTCCCACTACACTACTCTTTTCCCATCTATGAGATTCCCGTATAACTTGAAGTTTCTCCAAGTCATGTGCTTCTCTCCAAACTCCTTCCACCTCCTCCTCAGTTGATCTCTCTCCTTCCCTCTCCCTTCTCCCCAGAAACTTTTCCACTCCACCTCCCTCCTACTGCCCAATCACCATATCTAACCTTTATTTGAAAAGTTAAGGTGGGGAGAAGGTTCACAAGGCACCTGCATTATGTGATCAACTTCTCGTCTGCAGCCCCTCCCAGGAGTGGAATTAGCATCAAAATACAAGACCCAGGCTGTCCACCACATACCTCCTAATTGTGACACTCCCCATGGGCCTAACTTCCAACACATGACCCTATGGGAGCCAGACCTACTTAAACCACCATAGTTGGCGAACACTTACCCCCTAAATACTTCAGACCTAGTTGGAGTCCATATGAATTTACAGCCCTATCTCGGAGTACTATTAAACTGGAATAAGATGCTCACTCTCAGAGGCCTGCCACAACATGCTGACCACTGTGCTTGGCATGGCTGATCTAAAAGGACATGGCCTGAGAACTTGATTTGTGGTCTATAGAGGCCACTTTTTCAAGTATGTATCCATATCTGGAACTGTAGTTACATCTTAGTGTTCATAGTATACACAATTATAGTATAAGCCAGTATTATGGATTAGGACATTAGTATAGAAACTGACCAAATGACTGATCTAGAGCTACCAAAGCAGCAACTGAATTGGGACTCATGTCAGTTTTCTGATTCTAGCTCAGTAGGCTTTCAAGGATTCATCTACTTCATTATTCTAGGAGGGAACACAGGTCGTTATATTCTGAGTTGACTACGTTAACAGTACATGAACACCCTTCAGCGATGGACCCATGTGTGTATGTATGGGTACATACACACACATATATTTTCAGGAGTTATCAGGAACTGTAATAAACTCACACTGTTTATCTCCAACTCTTTGATCCCAAAGATTAGCCAGGATTTAGAAAACCATCAACACTTAGCAAGAAGTAATTAGGATTGTCCTGTCTTTGAGCCTCACCTATGACTATGAGCCAGGCGTTCAGTCCTTACAGTTATATTGCCCCAAGACTATACTCATACAACCACTCTTCTTTGCTTCCTAAACTCCATGGGTGTCGAATCTACCTTTATTTTCTTCCCCTTACAAAGAATGGATTGCAGGCCTGCAAGACAGCTCAGTATGTAAAAGCTTCCACTAACTGCAAGCTTGAGGACCTACGTTCATTCTCTGGAGCCCCTGTGGAAAAAGAGAACTATTTCCCCAGAGTTCTCCTCTGACCTCTCACATACACGGTATTGGCCAGATTTTGTCAACTTGACACAAATTGGAGTTACCTGGGAAGAGGGAGCCTCAGTTGAAGATTTACCTCTATTACATTGACCTATGGGCATGTCTGTGCGGGCATTTTCTTGATGATTGATGTGGGAGGGCCTTGCTACTATAGGCAGAGCTACCCCTGTTACAGACTGTGGGTCTGTTGCGGGATAACCAGGATTCTTTGGTCCAGGAAGACACAGGTCCAGCAGAAAATGACAAACTGACATGACCACAGAGGTGGTTTGAAATCTGAATGTATTTTTTGGGTATCTCCCAAAGTCCAGTCAAGTTAACATCTCAAATTAAGCATCACATGCATCTGTAAAAGCCTGGATAGGCTTTCTCGGGCAATATAGGGTGTTTACCCAAAGTCCAGGGCCCATGCGGCTAAACTGCTTCTTCATCTTGGTCTCGATGTTGTGTCGGCCCGGGAGCCGAAGAAAGATGGTTCTTGTGCCTAGCTTCCTGGCGAAAATGGCGACATTGTAGAGTTTGGGAAGCTGCCTGGCTCGCACTGTCTTTCTAGAGCACTTCTGCCTAGTCTGTCGATTGCATTCTTCTCTGTGCCATGTCTGGGGCCATCGTAGGCCCTCCAAGGCCCCTGGTGATCAGTTCCTTGTAGTCCCTAGCCTCAGCCCGGGCCACCTTAGGCCCTGGGTGATTAGCTGGATCCGCTCTAGCCTCTAGCCCTTAGCTTGATGAATTAACTAACTCATTCTTCTTCTGAGTCTCTCTCTAAGTAGAGAGAATCTATTGCCTCTCTGAGTAAAAGTTATCTATTGTCTCTCTCTCTCTCTCTCTCTCTCTCTCTCTCTGTCTCTCAGACTCCATTCAGTCTTCCTGAGTATTAAGTATAAACTGTAAACTGAATCACACCTGGATAAACTAAGAAAGGTTGTTTTTCTCAAAGGCTCCCTGCGTGAAGCCTGCAACACAAAAGGCCAGTTCCTCATAAACTTTCCTTGCTATTCAGATGGGCCTGAGATTTTGTAAGCAAAATCAAGAGTCAAAGGCAGAACTGGATTAACTTGTGGGGGAAGGTAGTAGCTATGGGACTAGGTATCAACTCAAATGTAAATTCTTTCTACCTTGCCCAATACTCATCTTTATGGTAGGGACCTCATAAGATTTTTCAGATGTAAATATCTTTAGTCTGGGCTATTGTTTGGAATCTACCTGCCCTGAAAGGCAGTGACTAGAAAACCAATAAAAGAACTTGTGACTGGAGTTTCTGGAATGCCTTTTCTACCATAATAACATAAGTGGTTGGAGCAAAGCAAAGCAGAATTTTTTGGCTATAAGATGAATACTTACATATGTATATTTGCTTGGTTATACCTTGCCTCAGCTATAAGGAAAGAGGAGAGTTTAGGAAATTGTCAAGTGAGATTTTTAGCTTCTAAATATACAGAGAGGTCCATTATTCTCAGGAGACATTTTTTTCTTTTGCCTTTGTCTGTAAAATATTATGTTTACAGACTTCACTGGGCCACCGCGGCATACCCCTAGGTGGATAGTTCTAGGTTTTACAAGACAGCAGACTGAGCAAGCCCTGGAGAGCAAGCCAGTAAGCAGCATTCCTCCATAGTCTTTGTTTCAACTCCTGTCTCCCAGTTCCTGCCTCAAGCTCTTGCCCTCCACTGTCAGGCTGTAGCTTCTAAGACAAAATTTCCTTCCCAAATTGATTTTGGTTAGTGTTTTATAGTAATAGAAGTGATTCAGAATGTGCACCGTGGCCCATGAGTGCCCACATTCATACAAAACACACATGGGCATGCATACACACATCTCATAATAATAAATTTTAATTTTTTAAAAAAGGTGGGCCAGCAAGATGGCTCAGTGGATAAGGGCACTTGTCACCAAGGCTGAGTGTGACCTCTGGGACCCACATAGAAGGAAAGAACTGATTCTGCAAATTGTCCTCTGACCTTCACTCAAGTGCTGTAATAATTACACTAGTACATATACATGCATACATAGATAAGTAGATAGATAGATAGATAGATAGATAGATAGACAGACAGACAGACAGACAGACAGACAGACAAATGTGGGGAAAAAAGCATTCTCCCAACCCCAGCATCCATCAATTGCCAGCTAGGGGCGTTACTTTGTGAGACCTGCCCTTCTCTTTGCTGCAGTCTTTGTCTGTCTTGACCTTGTGCAGGTCTTGTGCATACAGTCAGAGGCCATGTGAGTTTATTTGTGCAGCAGCTGTGCCCTGTCCAGAAAAGTCATGCCCATATTGGCAGTGTTGGGAGCATGGTTTTCGAACCTTAATGACAGCTTCACCTGGGACAAAACCACGCCCCTACCATGCCCCACCCCCAAGAGGCTCTCTGCCCTTTGGATTAGAGAAGGATGGAAGGCTCTCATAGGAGGGTCTGCTGCCTCTGGAGCCAGAGACAGTTTAGGAGGAGACTCAGTTTCCAGTTAGACCCTGAAGAAAGATGGTGGTGGGGGGGATGAGGGTGGTTGTGGTTTGCTCCTTGGTGAGAAGATCATAGAAATAATGAATGTACTAAGTGAGGTAACCCAGTCTCAAAAGATCAACCACGGTATGCACTCACTAATAAGTGGATATTAGCCTAGAAAATTGGAATACCCAAAACATAATCCACACATCAAATGATGTCCAAGAAGAATGGAGGAGTGGCCCCTGGTTATGGAAAGACTCAGTGTAGCAGTATAGGGCAATCCCAGAACAGGGAAGTGGGAAGGGGTGGCTGGGGGACTAGGGGGAGGGAAGAGGGCTTATGGGACTTTCTGGGAGTGGGAAGCCAGAAAAGGGGAAATCATTTGAAATGTAAATAAAAATATGTCAAATAAAAAAAAAGAAATAATGAATGAAGGGTAGTTTTAGAGAATAGTGATATAGAAGCCAAATTACAGGGACATTTACTTTGAATGCTCTTCATAGCAGAGACATTCAGACAAGAATGATTTTGTCCATGTGAAACTTTTATTTAAGCTCATCTTTATGAACAAATCACAAACAAAAATGTGCACCACCATCCCCATTCCCTTCTTCTTTTTCCTTCTCAATCTTCTTTTCTCTTTTTTCTCTTCTACCTAAACTTTCTCATTTTCAACTATATTCCTTGTCCATCTTAAACAAAGACATTTCGCTCATCATGGTGGTCCACACCCGTAATCCCAGGACTCTGGTGTTGGAAGCAAGGGAGATCAGAAGTTCGAGGATATCCTCAGCTATGCAATGAGTTTGAGGCTAGCCTAGGCTACATGAGACCTTGTCTAAAACAACAGCAAAACAAACAAAAACCTAAACAAAACAAAAAAAAAGATAGAGGGAAACAGGTTTGAAATAATGTGAAGGGCAAGGAATTGACAAAAGGAAACTTCCTTCCCAAACGCCTTTCTTCATCTTTCACTCCCTCAGCCATGCTCTCCCACCATCCTGAAACTGTGGGACTTCCGTTTTCTAGTCCTGGTTCTTGAGTTCATCCAAAGGGAAGGAAAGACATTTGAGTGGATTCTCCCACCTTCTCAAACTCATTCTTTCCATTTTCTACCACAGATGCTCTCTCCTTGGCTTCTGTCTTTCTCCTCCCAGACCCCTTGAGTACTCCCTGTCTTCAGGTTCCTGTGCTGTGCAAATCTCCCTTTTGGTGTTTTGTTGTTGTTGTTGTTGTTGGGTTTGGTTTGGTTTGGTTTTCTTGAAACAATTTCAAATTCTGATCCTCCCACCTCTTCCTTTCCAGTGCCAGGATTCCCAGTGCACACGGCCATATCCAGACCCAAAGGGCTTTTCTGTCTCAAGTGGGACCCAAAAAAGACTCCACAGGCAGCCTGTGGAGGCAAGGCTGGGCCTACAAAACTACCCAAGAAATAATATCATTAGGAGAATTCAGGTATCCTGCAGGCGAGAGAGTAAAGTGCCAAATGCCAAGAAAGGGAGAACTGCTTGTCAAGAAAGGGAGGACTTTTTTAGTCCTCCAAATTCCTCCATTGATTTCCAAAACATCCCAGCATTTTCCTGGTCCCTATACTTTGACTGCTGAAGTTTGGGTTTTTTGTTTGTTTGTTTGGTTTGGTTTTAACTTTATTTTTATTCCAGAGATTATAGAACCAGAACCTTTTGCATGCCAAGTAGGTACTCTACCAATAAGCTCCACTTTTAGTTCCCAACTCACTGTACTTCTTTCATCAAAAATTCCTCTTTAATCCTTGTGGAGTTCTTCCTGGCTGCCTCTTGCACCCAGATATTTACCTGCCAATCTTTGCTCCAGGCCCACTCCCCATGAGTTCCAGAAGCACCCTTTTCTTAGTAGAGACCATATACAAAAGCAGTTTATGAGCTCCGAGGTCCAGCATGGAGTAAAATACCATCAAGACCAAAGCTTCCCATCTGTACTACATAATGAGACTGCCTCCCATCACAAAAG
Organism: Apodemus sylvaticus; assembly: GCF_947179515.1. NCBI lineage: Eukaryota > Metazoa > Chordata > Mammalia > Rodentia > Muridae > Apodemus > Apodemus sylvaticus. Next base: position 76,182,844 of record NC_067479.1, on the reverse strand, counting down.
AAGGGGCTGGAGAAGCGGCTCAGTGGTTTGCTCTTCCCAAGGACCAGGGTTCAGTTCCAAGCACCCACGCCACTACTCACAACCATCTTTGATTCCCGTTCCAGAGGATCTGATGTTCTCTTCTGGCCTCTGAGGTACCAGATACACATGTGTTCACATACATGCAGGCAAAACACCCCTATCCATAAAATAAATGTTAAACAATTCAAAACAAGCAAACAAAAAGAATAAAGCCTGCTTTTAGGGTTAAGGACAGTGGTAAGTAGGCAGAATACCTAATTAGGATGCAGGAAGTCCTGAGTTTGATCACCAGCACAAATGGGGGTGGTAGTGTATACCTATAATCCCAACTCTTTCAAGGTGGAGGCAGGAGGATCAGGAACTCAAGGTCATCATTGACTACACAGGGACTTGTAAGCCAGCCTGGGATACAAGAGACCCTGTCAATCATCATCATCATCATCATCATCACCACCACCACCACCACCATCATCATCACCACCACCACCACCACCACCACCACCACTACCACCACCATGCCTCTCAATCAAGGTGGGGCACAGCATGCAATCCTAGCACCCAGGGGATTTTGAGTTTGAAGTCAGCCCAAGCTATATATCAAGTTCAAGGTCGGCCAGAGCCACAGTAGAAAGAACCTTCCTAATAATAATAATTTTAAAAAGTAAACAGGCAATAAGACCATCTTACCCTCTCATAATTTCTGCCCTTTTGTCATGGTGTTGCTTATTCCTTCCTCCCTCACACCCTGCTGATCTGGCCCTCCGTCACCCAGCAGGTTTGTTTTGGTGCTGAGTAGGAACCAGAGCTATGTGCTGCACACTGGGCAGTGTCAAGATGCAGGCGGGCATCTCAGCCCGAGGCCTCGGCAGAGTTCCCAGGCACAGCCAGCGGTCCAGACCAGGGCAGTAGGCATGAACAAGGTGGGAGATGGCGTAAGTCCGGTGGCTGTAGCCGCCGAGCACCAGGAGCTCCCCCTGCAGCACAGCACCTGCCGCCCCCACATGGGGGGAGGGCAAGGATGCCAGCCGGGTCCAGCTATCAGTCTTTGGTTCATAGGCCTCAAAGCTTAGTAGGTCCCCAGTGTCACCTACTCCACCTGCCACATACAACTTCCCACCCAGTGCAGCCATCACGTGGCCAGCCCGGGCAACTCCCATCGGGCTCAGAAATGTCCCAGGCCGCTTGAGTTTGGGGTCATAGTGTATCAGTGAGTCCAAGAACTGGCCAGTCCCACTACAGCCACCGCTTACATATAATCGGTCCTCAAGGATTGCAGCTGCGTGGGCAAAGCACGGTGCCGGAAGAGCGGGCGCTGGCCTAAGGGAGAAGAGAACATGAGATCAGGGAACCAGGATGCTCAACTTTATTTCATTCTATTTTATTTTGAGCCAGATCTTACTAGATGGCCTAGGCTCCCACCTTAGCAGCGATAGGATTACAGGCATGTGCCACCACGCCCAACTCCAAATCGAATTTCTCCTTGTTGTCCCTTTGCCTGCTTACCTCCAGACATTGAGTTCAGGGTTATAGGTCTCAACAGAATTAAGGGCAACACCATTGTCTCGTCCACCTAGGGCATAAAGCTGCCCATCAAATACCACCAAAGGGAAGAAGCTCCGAGCCTGGCACAAAGGTGCCATCTCCTCCCAGTCTTCTTGGCTGGAACTCCACCTGGACACAATGGGACAAGATATGAAGAGGGTGACTCTGGGAAGTCTACGGCTGGCTAGCATTAGCAATTTCTCTTGTCGGCCACAGATACCTGAGAGTCGAAGCCAGAGTGCTGGTGTGGCTGTAGAAATCCTGTCCCCCACATACATAGAGTTCACTTCCTGTTAGACTTGCAGCTCCATGCCGAAAGCGCCCTGGGGCAGGCAAATTAGGCAGCCGGCACCACTCCACAGTTCGTACCAGACCCATGCCACAGTGAAAAGCCCGGGCCCACCACACTTTGCAAGACGGCTTTCTTCGGTCCATGTTAGGTCTAAGCCCATCCCCACCAATCACCACCAGGGCTTGGTCAGGCTCCCTGCATCTCTCTTGGCCTGGAACATCAGCTTCCACCATCAGCTGGTGCAACAGATCGGGGGGCAGGGGTGGGGGGAGCCCGGCCGCCCGCACCTTTCGCAGCTCTCTGGTAGACATGCGGCCAAAGCGGACACATCGCAGCAGGGCCTTGGCCTCTGACTCCTGGGTCTCAGGGTTGGCAGCCAGCCAACATCGTGCAGCTGCGAAAGCCTCAAACTCTTCTTGTAAATGGAGTTCATCGCTATCCAGGAGCTCAGCCAGGCAGGTTACCGGCAATGACGGGAAGGTAGGGCACGAAGCCACAGCAGGCAGGTGGCTGAGGAGGTAACGGTGGGCTTTCCCCCAGACTTTCTCCAAGCCAGGGGCATCAATCATGGGGAACAAAGCTAGGCAAAGGGCAGGGCAGAGGCTCTGTGCCAAGGCTCTCTGACACAAATCCAGGCAGGAAGAGCTTTGGTACTGCAGAGCAGCCTGGGCAGCTCTTAGCAATCCTGGCCATCTCTCTCGAACAACTCCAGAGTAGGCGAACGAGACGAGGAGTCTCAGGTCTTGGGAAGAGATGGTACGCAGAGACACCTTTGTGCCCTGGGACTCCCTCATCCCACTCAGAAGCATGGCCCCAAAGAATTCACTGCCACAGGCCAGGGCTACTCGGTGCACTGCAGTAGAGAGGAAGCAGAGGAAATCCAGAGTGTTTGTTGCATGACAGCTAACTACAATCGGAACAGCAGCCACGGTAACACTGGAGGAGCATGGGGTGCTTGCAGCTTTCATGCTGGGAATGCAGTCCCGTGGTACAGCACGTGTCTAGTGTGTGCAAAGTCTGGATTCCATCCCCAGTACCGCATTAGGTTATCAAGCAAAATGCAGCTTTCAAGGCCTTCCCTGCCCTCCCTGGATTGGGATTCCATAGGTCTAAGCAAAGTTCTAGGGAATCTTTGCTTTAACACCTTCCTCTCTTTCTCTTTCTTTCTTTGTTCTGGAGACAGGATCTCATGATGTAGTTAGTGTTGGCTACCCTGGAACTCACTGACCTGAGCTACCTATACTCAACCTCTATTTTGACATTTTCAAGCACCCTGTAGTATTCTCATGTTACTGTCTGGAGGTCACTTTGGCGTTTTAGGAGCATGTCAGTTAGAAAAACAGTCTTAATGAATCGAGTTGAGAAAAATCCCATAGACAGCATTTGCTAACAGGGGACATAAAATAACTGAATAGAGCAAAGTGTAACTTATAGAGGGGTATCACTGCATCATATACAAAATAAGGGTTTTTCCATTCATAGATTCACGAGTTCACAGCCATAAGCCATTCTATCCGATGGCTCTGCCCATGCCAAGCACAGTGGTATACCTGCTGCTCTTACAGACAGCACGGTTTTGGTTTCCAGCACTCACCTGGCAGCTTACAATTAGGTCCAGTAGGTCCAGTTCCAGGGGATTGGACACCCCCTTCTAGCCTCTGTAGGCACCAGGCACACACATGGTGAATGACATGCATGCAGGTACTCATGCATACATAAAACAAAACAAACAAGCCTCTAAGAAAAGAAAGAAAGAAACAGGGGGCAGCGGGGCAGTGGTGGCACACTCCTGTAATCCCAGCTCTCTGGGAGGCAAAGACAGGCAGATTTCTGAGTTCGAGGCCAGCCTGGTCTACAGAGTGAGTTCCAGGACAGCCGTGCCTACAAAGAGAAACCCTGTCTCAAGAAAAACCAAATCCAAAAAAAGAAAAGAAAAAAGAAACAGGGGGCAGGCAAGATGGCTCAGTGGGTAAAGGAAATCATCTCCAAGACTGAGGACCTGAGTTCTAACTGTGGAACCCACATGGTGGAAGGCAAGGGCTGCTTCCAGCAAGCTGTCCTTCAACTGCACACAGCACAGGAGTACTATAATGTCCTGCTGTTCACACACACACACACACACACACACACACACACACACGAATAATTAAAAGTAATAACTTTTAAGTACAGAAGAGTTAAAAAATAAGGATGTGCTGCTTTGTGTCTAAGGCTTTGTAACCCCAGTTACCTGGAGGCTAAGGTAAGGTTAGGAGGCTAAGGTAAGAGGGTAGTAAGGTCAAAGCCTGCCTGGACTGCAGGATTCATTCAAAACCAACCTGGGGAATTCGTTAAGACTCTTCATCAAAAGAAAAAAAAATAGAACAGAAAGCAAAAGCTCAAATATCCTTTCAAAAGATATTTTTATTATTTCAATTACGTTTATGTGTGTGTCCATGTGTGGGTATGTGCGTGGGAGTCTGGGTTCCCAAGACAGTTGTGATGTGTCCAGTGTGGATGCTGAGAGCTGAGCTTGTGTCTTCTGGAAGGCTGGATAGAGCTTTTAACCACAAGTTAAAAGCCTCCCTAGCCTCTGCTTTGTTTTAAAACACATATTCCCCCAGTAAGATATGTGACTAGAAAGAATGAGATGAAATGGAACACAGTAGCACATTAATCGCTAAGCTGGTGTGATGAATGCTTGTGTTATTTTTGCTTTGCGTTTGAAGTGTTTCATGATAAAAAGAGAAACACTCTGCTAGAAAGTATTTGAAAGCCTTAGGTCTCCATGTTCCCTGTGATTATATAAATTCTATGCTCTTTTGACCAGCAGTGGAGTGTGTACCTCTCAAAAATTATGTTACACACACACACACACACACACACACACATGCAGTATGTAGTGGCCTAGTACTTCCCAAATAGCAAACATCAGTTAAAGCTTCCTGCTCTATGTTGTCTGAGGAAAAATCTACATTCTAGAAAATGGGCTAAATCGGTTGAGCCTTGCTATCACCGATCAACATTTTTATCTGAGACTCAGCTGTGAAAAGCTCACAGCCACTTGGCCTCTCCCCCTTACTCATCAGTGGAGCCTGAGATTTAAAGTGATGGCTTCCCACACAGCGATATGAATGAATACATTTGAGGTCATTCCTTTGTGAGAGTGTGATAGCTATTATGAAATGTTGAAGCATCACCCTGTTGCTAATGCTACAGGAAAATAGAAAACCTCTAGGGAGGCTTTCCTCTAGAGTACCCTCAGTAAGCACTCAGTGGTGTGACTGGGCATGCTTTGGAGTCAGCTTAGGCTGACCTTGAACTCACACCAGTTCTCCTTTCTCAACCTCCTAAGTGTTCCAGGTATAGGTCACAAGGCACTACTACATTTCTTTCTTTCTTTCTTTCTTTCTTTCTTTCTTTCTTTCTTTCTTTCTTTCTTTCTTTCTTTCTTTCTTTCTTTCTTTCTTTCTTTCTTTCTTTCCTTCCTTCCTTCCTTCCTTCCTTCCTTCCTTCCTTCCTTTCTTTCTTTTCTTTCTTTTCCCTTTTTCTTTTGCTTTGTGAGATAGGAACTCACAGTGTAGTCCACACTGACCTATGTAGCACAGGCTCTGGCCGTTCTCTTGTCCAGCCAGCCTCCTTAGTGCTGGAATTACAGACAGGAGCCACCACACTTTGCTTGGTTTCTTCATTTGAAAATGATTAGCCCTGAACTAGGTCATCTCTAAGCAAATCTACTGTAATGTCAAGCTTTGCTGTGTCTCATAGAGATTCCATTTCCAGGGTCAGACATATCTCCGTATAACTGCATAGGAGACGACTGCACAGAGGAAGGAGACGGCCGTCTGCTGCCAGAGTCAAACACACCTAGGAGAAAGGGCACATTGGGAAACTGGTACTGATTGCCTCTGCTGCCCTTTGCTGTGTGCTGAGTAGATGCCAAACAGCTCTAGCTAATTTGTTTGAGTCAGTCTCTTTCTCCTTGTTTTGCTGCCACGGACTGTACTCTAAGCCCTAGCCATCTGGCTGGAAATTCTAGCTACTGGGGAGGGGAAAAAAGCGCCTGAACGATCGGTTCAAATTTGTCCAGGCATCTAGGAAAACAATTCAACTGCGCATGTGCACTTCTTGGTGGCTCTGGAAAAGCACCCAAAAGGACATTCTTGCTGGAGCAATGATACAAAGCTATTTCATAGGGCTAGGGGTGTGACTCTGTGGTAGAGAGGAAGTAAGGCCTTAGGTTCCATCCCTAGCACCGCAAAACAAGCAAAACCCCTGCACATGCATTCTTGGCATCACTGGCTCTCACCCCGCAGGCGGTAGCCCTCCGCCTCCAGCTCCAAGTCGCACCCGATGCCCTCTCGAAACAGACGCTCGATGCTGTGCAGATTCTCCCTCAGCTCCTCTGCCTGGCTGAGCTTTTCATTTTCCCTGGCTTTGCCAAGCCCTTCTGGCCTCAGCTGGGCCGCCTTCTTCACCCTAGGTGCTCCCAGCGCCTCTGCAGCAGCCAGCACTTCGTCCTGTGAGGCAGGGCCCAGCACCCCCTCGTAGGCAAAGGTCAGCGCAGCCTCCCAGCCCCTCCGGGTCACATCAAGGCTGAAGCCAGGCTGCTGACCTCCACCGCCCAGCAGCCTGCCTCGGAAGAGGCTGCTAATTGCAGCCAAGATGACCCGATGCACCCCATATACCTGTCCCCCTACAGACACCTCTTCATCCAGTAGTAGTTTCTGCTCCCGCAGTCTCTGGGCTTCAGCGAAGAACTGACAGGGATGCTCCAGGCTGCACAGCATCTCAGGCTCCACCGAGTCGTCGCTGCTGTCATCCTGTTTCTTCCCTTTGTCCGGGGATGAAGCTGGAAAGGGAAGGTTTCCGGAAACCAAGAGGCTAGGTGGGCCAGGCTCTTCCAGAGAAAAGGAAAGCAAGCCCGGATCGTCATCGGAAGAGGGAGACCGGGAGAAGGTTCTTCGGGCAGGTACAGGGGATTCAGGACAGTCCTTCTGGATAGGAAGGGAGACATGCTCCAAGTCTGAGGAAAGGCTTGCCATCTTCCAGAAGCTCACGACTCAGGCTTGCAAGGTTGCTGCAGGTGACCAGACATGAGAGAAGGATGCCCGAGCTGCACTCAGGAAAACAGAACTGTCTTCGAGTCAGCTGTCAGCCCCTCACTCCGCCCGGTGACACACTGACTTTGGAATCGTGGGCTATAAGGCGCTAACTATAGGGTTCACCAAATGCAACAGAACAGCAAACACCTGCAGCCATCTGGCCGAGGACCAACCCCTGCTTTCCGGTTTTCTTTTAATCCCAGGCAGGCGAGACCAGGCTTCTGCTTGTCCTCACTTGAGTTCCCAGTCTGCTTAGGACTGCTGTGTACAGATCCCAGCAGTGCCTCCACTTGGCTAATTATAGCTAGCCTGAGGGCTAAACCCTCCTCTCCCGTGCTGGAAGCTGACACTCAATCGCCTGGGCCAAGTCCTGGGATGACTTCCCCTCTCCCTTCCACCTGTAGGTCACAAGAGTGTGTTGAATCGGGAGAAACTGCAAGGCAAAGAGAATGCAAAGGTTGGGTGGGGTGAGCCAGGCCAGAAGGACTGACTGTTTTCACAGCTGGTGGCTGGAGGCGACAGGAGGCTAGGGAGGGAGTCTCAAAAGTCTAGACTGTAAATACTTGAATGTTGAAGGAATTATAGGCTTGTATCACCAGGACTACCCGAAAACCGAGTTCTACTGGCTCTGGTCCTTCCCTAGCCACCCCGGGCCATGCTCTAAGAGAATTTGAACTCACTAGTTAGGATTTCCTCTTAAGTTTCTTCAGAAAGAGGAGGTTTATATCAGATTTTTTGATATGCCTCTACACCATAGGAGGGAACAGAAGTGAGGCTGCGGGTCCAGTGGACACTGATTGTCAAGGATGGCTTCATCTGGGTGTCCACCAATGCTCTTAACTCTCTCTCCCAAGTCACACTGCCAGCACTCAGAGCTGCCTGCTGGGTACCCACTGATGTCTTCCTGACACTCCACCTGAGACTGAAGTCTGCCTTAGAAAGGACAGGGTCAGCAGCCATGTAGGGCCTAGAGCCTGGGCTATAGGAGCCAGTTGTCTGTCAACCTTCCTGTGCCTGTCATCAAATGCTACAACCTGGCTAGAGCTTTGGTCTGAACTCTTTGCCCCTTCTCTGGGGTCTGTTCAAATGCAATTAGGTAGGATTAGAAAAGTAATCAAGAGGCCCAAGTTCCCTTACATCATTTTCCAAATAGCCTTCCCTAAACCTGAATGGGTCCTGAAAGTTTAAGATTTTAAAATAAACAATTTTATGTGGTCATTTCGAAAGGATTTTAAGGTTTGGGATCTTTCACTGGCTCTGTATGTATTCTTTTAATGATTTTAACACTAATAACCAGGGAGCTTCAATTATCACCTCAGACTTTCAGGAAATAGAGACAGAGGAAGTTCTAAGATCTTGCCAAGTGTTATGTATGGTCTGAAGAATGATCTTCAACAGCCATGCTTCCAGTTTTTAATGAATGAATTTATTTAATATATAGCAAATAAAATTAAAAGAATAAATGGCAAGTAGGAGGCAGAATTAGTAGACAGACAGTAAAACACTATCAATTTGGGCACCCACAATCATACAGCAGAAATCAACTGGAGGCTCACTGAGGTGGCCAGTTCAAGCAAATCAGGAGTCCTGGGAGCAGCAGAGTGTCTCTTGGGTGAGGTCACCAAGTAAAAGAATAAGCAGCAAACAACAGATAGATAACATCACCCAAGCAGTCCAACTGAAGAAACTGAGGCAGTCAGCCACAGTTGGCACCTGAGAGCTTTGTTTTCACAGATGAGCTTCTCCTGGAAGTTCTGGCTTCCATGTCCCATGGAGGACACGCCCACATTAGGGGGATAAACAATAATCACCCTTCCGGGAAATGGCTTGCCTTAGTTGTTCTCAAGGTCACAATGTTTCAAACACTCTTAGATGCTTGTTGTCATTTTTTTGTCTTTGTGTCAGAGAGGCAAGGGAGGCCAGTTCATACTAAGGATCCATGGAGGACACTTTGAGACAAATCTATTTAAGTTTGAAATGGAGGTGGAGTTCAACCCTGTTTCCAGATGGAGCTTCTCAGTGAGATTAGAACAAAGGTGTTTCTAATAAGAATGGCCCATGCCCTAGTTAGGGTTTCCATTGTTGTAGAGAGACACCATGACCAAAGCAAGTCTAATAAAGGACAACATTTAATTGAGGCTGGCTTACCGGTTCTGAGGTCCATTATCATTATGGCAGGAAGCACGGCAGTGTCCAGACAGGCATGGTGGAGGAGGAGCTGAGAGTTCTACATCTTGTTCCGAAGGAAAACAGAAGACTGGCTTCCAGGCAGCTAGGAAAAGGGTCTCAAAGCCCACCCACACAGTGACACACTTTCTCCAACAAGGCCATATCTACTCCAACAAGGCCACACCTCTTAATAGTGCCACTCCCTGGTCCAAGCATATTCAAACCATCACAGTCCTCACAGTCTCGTATGTTTGAATGCCTGGTCTCAGTTGGCAGAACTGTTTGGAAAGAAGTGTGGCCTTGTTGGAAAGTATGTGCTACTGGGGTTGGGCTCTGAGTTTTCAAAAGCCCACGCCATTCCAGTTCTCTCCCTGTCTTGTGTTTGTTGTCTCAACATGTAAGTTTTTATCTATTGCTCCAGCGCCATGCCTGACTGCCTACTGCCATGCAACCCACCATGATGGCCATGGACTTTACTTACCTCCTGAAACTGTAAGCAAACCTCAGTGAAGTACTTTCTTTCATATTCATTGCCTTGGTCATGGTGACTTTTCACAGGAATAAAAACATAACTAAGACCAAGAGTATGTGACAGTTTTCCAATTCGATGTGCATTACCTTAAGGGTCACACAGGAAGCATGAAGGCAAATCAAGCTCAGGCCAGCTGGACAGACTGTCCCTTCAGTGTCTGGATGCACTGCCTCTCTGATCTTCAGTGTATGAATATGAGTGCCAGGTCAGTGTGCAGTCCCTCGTCAAGAGAAGACATCCCCACTCCGTAATGCACAGGAGACCGTGAGCTGACAGTGACCCAGCATGCCTCTGGTTCTTTAATTTCCTCCTTTCCAAGCTCTTGCTTCCAAGAGGTGACCTCACAGCAGTGAGGAATGGGTGCTCCAAACCTTCGCTGTGGTTAGACTCACCGACTCCCATGGTTATACACTGTTGAGTACCTGGTGTGAGGATCCTTGGGATGTGCTTAATTCTTACTTTTAAAATTTATTTTTGGCTTGTTGAGCCAGGTTTTTTCTGTTAGCCCTATCTGCCCTGGATCTTATTTTATAGACCAGGCTGGCCTCAAACTCACAAAGATCTACATACCTCTGCCTCCCTGAGTGCTGGGATTAAAGGTGTGTGCCACCACAGCCTGGCTAGATGTGATTAATTTTAAAATTTTAACACAACCCTTTCATTTTGAACTGTCTGGTACACAGTAAATGCAGCAAACAGAAGCCAGCTAATATCCAGACAAAATACAAAACTTGAAAATTGCAAGTCATAGTTGTCTCTTCCAGTTAATGGCATTCTGTTCTGAAGTCTAAGTATTCAGCACTGACATGCCATTGTAACACTTTATCCTTAGAGGACATGTGATCTGCAAAGTAGAGCTGGGACAGGCCACAGACATTCACCACCGTGGTCCTCCCTTGCTTTGCTGGTAGTTCAAGTTTGCATATTTCAGTTAAGAGCAGTGGGGAAATGGAGATCATAAGGCCATCCTCACTGTCTGATATCACCTTACCTTAATATGCTGCAACAGTGTTAACTGTTAACTTGATAGACTCTAGAATCACCCAGGAGATATTCTTTATTAGGGAATATTTAGGTAAAGGTTAGCCTCTGGCAATGGCTGTGGAGGATGAGTACGTGAATTGATGAGGGAAGAACCATCTGAAGTGGACATTTCTAGTTTCTTTGGACACTCAGTTACGTCATGTGATGTTTTTCTGGAAGTTGTCTTATGAGAGGATGTTTTGCTGAGGTGGACACTTAATGTTTGGAAAGACTATATGAAAAATCCAACCGGTACTTGGAGAATGCTGTTGTATTGGCGTGCCTTGCAGAACTTTGCTGGTCTTCACTGATCTTCGCTTGTTGTGACTTTGTAGAGAGAAGCAGGCTAAAGAACTTCTCATGGTGTTCCAGATGTTTCTTACCACTTCCTCAGACTCCTGTCCATTTGGTGGAGCCTGGTAGTTTCTTCTGGATTGAGCCACTGCTATTGTTTGATATTTTGACTGGACTGATCATATCCTGACAATGAAGATTGGAATCACCCCCAAAGAACTACTTACTTCTAAAAAGGTCCACATCCCTTTGTTCTATTAACCATCTTTCTCCCTACCTTTGGTTGGAGAGCTAGAAGGGAGGTTGAAGAGTTTAAGAACCCATTTTAAAGTAGGTTTTGAAAAATCTAAGCCTACACACATCTCAACTGTGGGTGGAACCACCCCCTACATGGGGATGCTCACCTGTACATAGTGGAAATGGGACAGGATGTCATCCTTGTCTGCTTCCTGATTATGAATGTGATGTGACCAGCTACTTTAAGCTCCTGTTGCCTTGAGTTCCCTGACATGATGGACTTGAACAGTGAGCCAGAGTAAACCCTTTCTCTCTTGAATTGCTTTTGTTGGGGTGTTTTATCACAGCAACAGGAAAACGAACTAAGACACATGACTTAACATCACTTTACCTTAATATGCTATCTTTCCTGGTTTGGGGAGTCATAATAGTAAGAGTTAATGTGAGAAATTCCTACATGCCAGGGATCCTACTAAACATTTTGGTTTTGGGTTTTTTTTTTTTTTTTTTTTTTTTTGGTTTTTTGAGACAGGGTTTCTCTGTGTAGCCCTGGCTGTCCTGGAACTCACTCTGTAGACCAGGCTGGCCTCGAACTCAGAAATCCACCTGCCTCCGCCTCCCAAGTGCTGGGATTACAGGTGTGCACCACCACACCCAGCCCTACTAAACATTTTATAGCTCTTATTTCTTTTCAATTCACAGTAGCCCTCTGGGAGAAGTCTGGTTCTGATATGCATGATTCAGGTAGGAAGCTCCCACAAAGGGCCTTAGTCCATACAACTACATAGCCAAAGAGCAAGGATCCAAATCCACGTCTATTTGCATCAACCACATGCACCTTTAGCTTCCAGGTTGTACTTTTTGTTATAAAAAGTAAAGAATAATTTATTCTGATAGATGAAGGAAAATAGTCACAGAATTCTATTAGACTGATGTAAAAGGCTGTTTTGGTAAGTCAAAGAACTAAATATTGGCAATTTCATAGTCTTATCAAATAAGTCACAACTAAAAAACTGATGAATTTTCTCTTTCTTAACTTGGCCAAGGGGTTACTTTAGACACAATTATGAATTGCTATTAAGTTATCCCTTAATAACAGGACCAGAACGATGGGCCACCTTCTTCATACAGGCTTTAAAAAATAAAGGGTCCCTGTGGTGGTTTGAGTGCTTAGTCAGCAGACTGTGGAACTGTTTGGGAAGGATTAGTAATAGGTGTAGTCTTCCTAGAAGCGGAGTGGTCTTATGGGAAGTGTGTCACTGGGAGCTGGATTTGTGGTTACCAAAGTCCATTCCACCAGTTTCTCTTTCTCTGCCTTCCTGCCTATATATTGGGGAGATTGTAAACTTTCAGATCCGTTCCTTCCTGCCTGCCTGCCTGTTACCACACCTCCTGCCATGATGATAATGAACCAATTCTCTCAAACTATATGCAAGCTCTCAATTAAATTTTTTATAAGAGTTGCTTTGGGGGCAAAAAAGAGTTGCTTTGACCATGGTGTCTCTTCAAAGCAGTAAGACAGTACCCAAAGTGAAGAGCAGAGACTTCCACTCTCTGTTGGCTATATATATGTACACCACAAATGAATGCTTGCTATACTTGCCATCTGTGAGCAGATACTCTGTGTTTTTAGTGTTTCTTTTCTTCAATATCAAGTCTTTGAGATCATTAAGATAGCTTAATAGATAAACACTCCTGCCATCAACTCAATGACCTGAATTTGATCCCAGGAACCAGAAAGTAGGAAGCTAGAACTGACTCCTGAAAGCTGTACTCTGCACACCCTCTTACATGTGCGCGCGCGCACACACACACACACACACACACACACACACACACACTTTTTTAAAGAAGTCCTTGAAAAGTGATTTGAATTTCTCTCTGCTTCATTACCCTATTGCAGCAATTATATTGTTACCATCCACATTCTTTGTGTGGTCACATAGAACTCCTGTAGATGAAGAGGAAATTTCTTCTTTTTAAACTAGTATATTTTGATTTTGATTCTCATTCTACTTATTTAGAGAAAGGGGGACAAATGTGGAGGTCAAAGGATAACTTGTGATAATGAATTGGCTCTATCTTTACACAATTTAAATCTCAGGGATGGAACTAAGCTCCCAAGGCTCGACAGCAGGCAGGTGGTTTTATCTACTTAGCCGTTTTGAAAGCCCCAAAACCAGTATGCTTTTTATTCTTCTTTTCATTTAGATAGAAAAGGACTTAAAATGAATCTTTACAATAATACAAGATTGGGACTGGAGAGATTACTCAGTATTTAAGAGCACTTTCTAAGCTCTTTCAGAGGACTTGAGTTCAGTTCCCAGCACCCATGTCAGAAGGTTTATAATTTAACTTATGCTCGAAGGAATGTGTTACATCTGGCCTCTGTGGGGACCTGTATTCACGTGAACATATACACAGTTAAAAATAATAAAGAAAACATTTTTTAAAAATATAGGTTTAAAGATTTTTGGGGTATGTAGGTCATTGCAAGAGGGTCTCGCTGTATAGCCTTGGCTGGCCTGGAGGTTACGGTGTAGCATTAGTTGTCTGGATCCCACAGAAATCTGCTTGCCACATCTCCCAAGTGCTGGGATAAAGGCATATGGCTCAAGACTTTTGAAAGAAAGGAGATTTGAACCCATGTCATAAATGGCCAACTGAGGATGCTATGCTTAGTGAAATTAGCCAGGTATGGGAAAGTGTAGCTTGTTTCATCCACGTGAGGTGTCGACAGTATCAGAGAGCAGAGCCGCAGTTGCCGGAAGTGGGGCTAGGGAGGAGTGGGGAATGGGGAGCTGATGTTTAACACAGTTTGTCAAGGAGGTGGGTTACATGAGATCAACCTTCTTCACACTATTGAACTATATACTTAAGATGGATACAACAATAAATTTTGTATGTGTTTTTTTTAATTTTCAAAACGTTTACTTTTATTTTGTGCTCACCTTGCCTCTGCCTCCTGAGCACTGAGATTAAAGTTGTGTGCCCCATATGCACAGCTCATAAAACATTTTGATATTAGATAAAGTAAATAGCAAGTTAAGACTTCTGTTCCAAAAAGGGAGGGATCAAGATAGTCTGAATGGGGCTGGAGAGATGGCTCAGGGGTTAAGAGCACTGACTGCTCTTCTGAAGGTCCTGAGTTCAAATCCCAGCAACCACATGGTGGCTCACAACCATCTAATGGAATCTGATGTCTTCTTCTGGGGTGTCTGAAGAGAGTGACAGTGTATGCACATACATAAAATAAATCAATAAATCTTAAAAAAAAGAATCTAAGTTATAAAAAAAAAAAGATAGTCTGAATGACTGCAATACAGCACCCACAAATACTCGATTAAAATATAACACATGTTTTTCAAAGAATTGCTGAGCTGGCAAGAACACAAGCAAGTTTAGAAATTCAAAGCAAAGGTAGAGATCTGAGCTGCAAGCGGTGCCATTTTTTACACCACGGACAAGTGCTCAATTCTGGTGGCCTTGAACCCAAGACTTGAAAACCATGTGCGCATCGGGAGGAAGTCCAGGGCCCATCAAGAGTGGAGCATCTAGTAGGAGCCACTGGCAGAGAACTTGAACCAAGGGACCAAAACCAAGAAGATCCTTGGAGAGAAATTCCCTGGTGACAACTCACACTCACCTCCAGCCTTTACGTGGTTCTGCAGCCCCAGCTGGTACTACACATGTATCCTGAGAACCTCTTGAAAGAAACAGTCTACTATTACTGACTGATAAGGGCACCCAGCATCTACAAGAAGCAAATACAAACCCTCCCTCAAGAGAGAGATTTCCAATTCAAATCCTAATGTTTCTCCCACAGATCCTAAGTAACAGAAGTCTATGGAAAAATAAAGTCACAAAGCATACTAGCAGGAAGGGCACAGCCAGGAAGCACTGACCTACTCTGGCTCAGATATGTTAGCTCTCAGGAGGCTGAGGCAGGAGGAGTGCCACAATTTAAGGCAAGCCTGAGCTACCCAGTGACTTTGAAGCCAGCCTGGGTTACAGAATGAGACCCTAGGATACCAAATTAGGGACTAGATAAGGCTCAGTAGATAAGAGTATTTACTGCTGTTGCAGAGGACCCAAGTTCAGTTCCCAACATCTATGCCTGACTGTTTACAATGTCCTGTAACTCCAGATACAGGGGCTTTGGTGTCTCTGGCCTCCACAGGCTCCCATACACATAAGTACATATTCCCATATAGATATACACATAATTTTTAAAAAATCTTCGCCAGGCAGTGGTGGTGCAGGCCTGTAATCCCAGCACTCTGGGAGGCAGAGGCAGGCGGATTTCTGAGTTGAAGGCCAGCCTGATCTACAGAGGGAGTTCCAGGATAGCCAAGGCTACACAGAGAAACCCTGTCTCAGAAAAAACAAATCCAAAAAACCAAAAAAAAAAAAATCTTTAAAAAATAAACCAATAAGTTAATATTTCAGACATGGATTCTATTCTATCCTATCCTGTTGAAAGTTTTAGATTTATTTATGTGTACAAGTGTCTTTGCTTGCGTGAATCTATGTCCACCATGTGCATGCCTGGTGCCAGAAGAAGGCATCCCCTGGGAGTGGAATTAAGAATGGTTGTGAGCCACCATGTAGATGCTGGGAACCAAACCTAGTAAGTGCAGTAAGTACTCTTAACCACTAAACAATCTCACAAGACCCACGATCTAATGTTTTAAAATTAGTTTCTGTTCTTTAAAAAACAAATATTAATCATATTTATTGCATGGGAGAGAGGGCCATGCACATGCCATGGCTTACACAAGTAGGTCAGAGAACGACTTGCAGGAATCTGTGCTCTCCTTCCACCTCAGGGGTCCCAGGGATCAAAGTCAGGTTGTTAGGTTTGGCTAAAACTGCACTTTCCCACCGTCTTAGTTAGGGTCTTACTTCTGTGAACAGACACCAAGACCAATGCAACTCCTATAAAGGACAACATTTAATTGGGGCTGGCTTATAGGTTCCGAGGTTCAGTCCATTATCATCAAGGTGAGAACATGGCAGCCTGCAGGCAGGCATGGTGCAGGAGGAGCTGAGAGTTCAACATCTTCATCTGTAGGCTACTAGCAGAATACTGGCTTCCAGGCAGCCAGGAGGAGGGTCTTAAAGCCCACACCCACAGTGACACACCCACTCCAACAGGGCCACACCCCCTAATAGTGCCACTCCCTGGGCCAAGCATATACAAACCATCACACCCACTGAGCCAGTCACTTAGGTATCCACCCAACAGCATGAGGATGCCCCTATCTCAGAAGTCAGGCTGCAGGCACTGGGCTACAGGGGGGCTGGTTTGGAAATGGTAGGCCTGTTTGGTGGGTGGATCAGGATTCAGAGAGCTCAAGTAGAGCAATTACCAGCTGTTTCTGGACTACCACTCTGCCAGGGTTTGGAAAGGCCTGGTGTATGACAGAAAGACTGGACAAAGTACCAGGCCTAGGACAAGGAGAGAATCTACTCTGTCTGGCAGCTCACAGTATATGAGGTTCCCGAAAGGCTAGGCTTGAGGTTTGGACCAGGTCTCCAAGGAAGAGTAAGATAGGGAAGGAGGCTAAAAGAAGACCGGCTTGGACCCCACATGCACCTCCCTCCAGGTACTGGGCCTTCTAGTACCTGGAAGCATTTGTTTGCACTGTCTATCCACCAGCGGATCTTCATCCTGCCCATCCCGGAAACTGTACCTTGACTTCACTGAGACTCTAAGTACTTAGTCATGCCTCCTTAAGATTAGTCCACAGCAAAGCCAAATGAACCAGGGGCGATTGTTTTGTTAAGCAAACCCTTTCCTCAGGCCCTGAGCTGGTGACAAACTGTAGAATTAGATGTGGTCTGAAACTTGTAACACTCTCTGCTAGTAATAGAATAAGCATAGGGTTCCCAATGGAGCAGCTAGAGAAAGGATCCAAGGAGCTGAAGAGGTTTGCAGCCCTGCAGGAGGAACAATAATATGTACCAACCAGTACTTCCAGAGCTCCCAGGGACTAAACCACCAACCAAAGAGTACCCATGGAGGGACCCATGGCTCCAGCTACATATATAGCAGAACATGACCATTTCAGACATCAATGAAAGGAGAGGCCATTGGTGCTGTTAAGGCTCGATTCCCCAGAATAGGGGAATGCAAGTCAGGAAATTAGGGGAGCGGGGAAGTGGGGATGGGTTAGGGGGTTTTTGGAGAGGTAACAATGAAAGGGGATACCATTTGGAATGTAAATAAAGCAAATATCTAATAAAAACAAAACAACAAAAAAAGCAGTCATTCTAATAAAAATCCTTTTAAAAATTCTTATGTGTGTGTGTGTGTGTGCGCGCGTGCCTTGTCTATATGGTAACCACATGCATGAAACACTTGTGGAGGCCAGAAGAGCACATGGGTCCCCTAAAACTGGAGTTACAGGTGGTGGTTGTGAACTACCAGATATAGCTTCTGGAGGCTGAACCCGGGCTTTCTGTAAGAGCAGTGCTTTAATCACTTAACCACCTCTGTAGTAGCCCCCTAGTAAAATCTTTTAACAGAATAATAACTTAGTGACTAATAGCTAATACAATTATGAATAATAGCTAATAAAAATGAATAATTTAATGAGTAATAGCTAACAATTATTACGAAACACTATAAAATGTAATGTGCTTTCCCTGTCTAAGTTGTATTATATACTTCAATATTTTATGTATAAAATATAGAGAACTATTTTACAGAAATAATTTACAGACATACATAAAATACAGACTATGTGATAACTCCCAAATCTATTTGGGTATATGGGTCTGAAATGTCTGGGGTTTCAACTCTATGTCATGGAGCAAGGCCCTTACTGCATGTGCAAGTCTCCTGAGTAGTCACGTGGGAATAGTAACTTACTTGTTACAAAAGAATGAATGCTTCCACCTTACTGATAAAAAACATTACTTTATCATTGAAACTACATTGTTGAAACAGGAGTTAGAAGACACAGACCCTTCAGTTAATCATTCACGTTTTAATTGTCTTAAAATAAGGGCTGTAGCTTTTAGTTGAAAATTCAAAATAAAGCCTAAATATTTTCCCAAACTTAATTTTTTTCAACTAAGGGCTTACAAGTCAAAACACATTCCCAAATAGAAGGAAGACAACTCCCTATTCCTTGTTCACCCAGAGCTAGCTAGCTGACCAAGTTCACTCATGACACAGATAGCCAGGTTTTAATCATCCTAACCAATGTAGTTATCTGCAGATTCCTCCTGTAAAAAGTATGTCTGTCTGAAGACGGGGAAAGGTTAAACTAAGCTTCTGAATGGGAGAACAGCAAAGAACCAGGACTCCTCCACACAGCAGCAGTCTCCAGGACTATTTCTTTTTCCCTAGTACCCGAGAGGATGGTAGAGAAATTCCTCCCTGGTAGGTGATGGGCAGCAGCAACCTCTGTTCACCAGCCCTCCTCTGCCCCTCCCACTGGCAACAACAAGGCTGTGCAGAAGAGCTACATTCTTCTACTCCACCCGGCTTCAGGGACCAGACTAGGCTGTTCATGCTTCAGCTGCCTTTCAGCGAGTTAGGGACAGAAAAGCACAACATTGTATATTTTTGAGATCTTTTTAAAAATTCTCTGCCTGTAATCACAGCACTCTGGGAGGCAGAGGCAGGCGGATTTCTGAGTTCGAGGCCAGCCTGGTCTACAGAGTGAGTTCCAGGACAGCCAGGACCACACAGAAAAACCCTGTCTCGAAACACACACACACACACAAAAATAAAATAAAATAAAATAAAATAAGTAAATAAAAATAAATAAAAATAAAAATTCTCTCATATATACCTCAACCACAGTTTCCCCTCTCTTCTCCCTGTCCATCACCTCCACCACATTAACTAGATTTCCTCCTAAGTTTCTTCAGAAAGAGGAAGCTTATGCCATGTTGTTAGATATGTCTCTACACCACAGGAGGGAACCGAAGTGAGGCTGCGGGTCCAGTGGACACTGATTGTCAAGGATGGCTTCATCAGGGTGTCCACCAATGCTCTTAACTCTCTCCCAAGTCACACTGCCAGCACTCAGAGCTGCCTGCTCCGTACCCACTGATGTCTTCCTCACACTCCACCTGAGACTGAAGTCTGCCCTAGAAAGGACAGGGTCAGCAGCCATGTAGGGCCTAGAGCCTGGGCTATAGGAGCCAGTTGTCTGTCAACCTTCCTGTGCCTTCATCAAATGCTACAACCTGGCTAGAGCTTTGGTCTGAACTCTGCCCCGTCTCTGGGGTCTGTTCAAATGCAACCAGGTAGGATTAGAAAAGTAATCAAGAGGCCCAAGTTCCCTTACATCATTTTCCAAATAGCCTTCCCTAAACCTGAATGGGTCCTGAAAGTTTAAGATTTTAAATGTAGAGAATCAAAGTGTACTTTGGGGGTACATAGCAGACCCTCTTTCCAAAACAAGGCAACTAACAAAACTCGCAACACTATTGGCACAGGGAACACACCGGAGGCTGGTGGCAGCTAGAGAACACTTTTATACCGCCATTTCAAACAAAGGATTTTAAGGTTTGCCATATCTCATTGGCTTTCCCAGGGTGACTTTCATAGTATCTGTTACCAAAGGGTCAGGATCCCTACTGTATTTCAAAAGCCAATAAAATTACATATGACCTTCTACAGCTGTGATAGTACCAATAGTATACAGATATACATTCGCTTGAAATTTCTATGCGTTACTACCTTCAGAGAAAATATTTAAATATATCACATATTTAAAAATATTACATCAACTCTCTATCAGTCTAGCAAGGCCTGAAATATTTCAAAAATCTGAAATGTTTACTTGTTCTGTGTTTTTTAAATAATTAAGTAACACAGGAGTAATTTTGAGCAAGAATTCTCATTTCATAAATGTGGTTATTCACACAGAATCACCTTGTAATAAATTAAAGTGCACTTTTGACTATATAGTAGACCCCGTTTCAAAAACAAGGCAAAACCCAAACAAAACCACAACTCGAGTATCACAGTAACTGAAGATAACAGAGTGGAGGCTGTCGGGGAACACAGGAGGCTACTTGGAGTCATGTGAGAAGAAACCGACTTTAGTTGCTGTGCGTATGCACTACCTAAGCCACTGTGCTGTGAGAAGCCCAAGGCTGGAAAGATAATACTTATGAATTGTGTCATATGACACAGCCTACACAGTTGGGTAAGAATCAGTTTAGTTGTCTGCTCCCTAACCAAGTGTGTGTGCTTGTGAGACTGAATGTTTAGAAGACTCATTGTGATGGTTTGTATAGGCCAAAGGGAGTGGCACTATTTGGAGATGTGGCCTTTTTGGAGTAGGTGTGGCCTTGTTGGAGTAGGTATGTCCTGTGGGTGTGGGCTTTAAGACCCTACTCCTAGTTGCCTGGAGGTCAGTCTTCCACTAGCAGCATCAGATGATGCTCTCTCCCTGAACCATGCCTGCCTGAATCCTGCCACGTTCCTGTCACGATGCTAATGGACTAAACCTCTGAACCTGTAAGCCAGCCCCAATTAAATGTTGTCCTTATCGGAATTTCCTTGGCCACGGTGTCTGTTCGCAGCAGTAAAACCCTAACGAAGACACGCATATGGCTTCTCCCCCCGTTGGGTCCTCAGTGTCCCCTTTCTATCTGTTTTCACATGTGCCTGTTTCTTCTCAGATCTACAACTCTGTTATCTCCCTGCTTTCCCTCACTCTGGCCAGCAAGTTTATTCATCCCATAGCCGCAGGTTTCCTTTACTGATATTAAAACCGACTTCTTTAGGGTTCCAATGTAAAGATCAACTACTCTCTGGGAGTCGTCCAGGCCTCCAGCACCTATTTGGAAATGCGGAGACATTCAGCCTTGGTGACCAAGCAACTCCCAGATTCTTAACCTCTCCAGTGTGAGACAGCCCTTGCTGGAATACCTGGACTATATCCTGTAAATCAGATTAACAACCCCCCTCTATTACATATACATTCTACCAATGCTTCTCCTCTGGAGAACCCGAGTAACACAAGCCTGTGCAGACATGTCTGCTTGTAAGCTTCATTCTGGGATGAGTGCATGCAGGCATCTGCCAAACTGAAACCCTTCCTGTCACTGCCGGTCAAACATATTCCATCCCTACTCCTTCTCCGTTACCTCTCCGTTCAGGTCTGAGATGCAGGCCTTTCAAGCACAATGTTCTGGTTTTGGGATATAAGCAAAATTGGCAGTTGCCTGTATCTGCTGTGGAGGACTATTGTATTGATTCTACTTGAGATGTGGGGTGAGTGGAGGTGGGGTGAGGGGAGAAGTTGTCAGGCATTAGAACGAAAGGAAAGATAATTAGGATGAATCCCATTGCTTCCAGCTGTTAATAGTACCAGGGCCCCAAGGGAGGGAATACCCCTCCTCCCTCAGCTCTTCCTCCTGTGCCTTTTTTATTCCTCTCATAAAGTGATGCCTTTCCCTGCAGCTGTCTGCCTCTTAAGGATGGCAGCAAGGCTAATTGTGACTACATAATACCAAGGCCATGATGAGTCAAAGAAGGAAGTCCAAGAATAAGGCGAGGAAGGCAGACACTGAACATCAAAGGCATGAAAGTGGGATAATTCGGGGAACTCAAAGTGCCTAATGGGGAGGCACGGCCTGCACTGCTCAGATAGGTAAGGAACCTCTTCTCTTCTGTTTGGTCTGATTCTGGGTCTCACTGTGCATCTGTGCTGGCTAGTTTATGTTAACTTGATACAAGCTAGAGTCACTGGAGAAGAAGCCGCCTCCATATCATCAGGCTGCAGGCAAGCCTGTGGGAGGGCTTCTTACTCAGTGATTGATGGAGGAGGGCCCAGCCCACTGTGGGTGGGGCCATCGCTAAGCTTGTCATCCTGGGTTCTTTAAGAAGGCAGGCTGAGCAGGGAACAAGCCAATAAGCGGCACCCTTCATGACTGCATCGCTTCATGGCCCTGCCCTGTTTAAGTCCCTGTTCTAGCTTCCTTCGAGGATGGACTACACTGTGGAAGTGGAAGCCAAATAAAGCCCTCGTCTCCAACCTGCCTATGGTCATGTTTTACTGCACCAACGGAAACCCTGAGACAGTATCCCAAACTAGCTTGGAACCCCATTATTCTGCTTTTCCCTCCCAGTGCTGAGCTTACAGGTGTGCACCATCACAGCCACTTTGTATAATTTTTCTCTTTAGGGCAGTTACATAACACTAGCAGCCTCGAACCACATTCAGTTAAAGCAAGGCCTGCGGTCAGTGAACTTATACTGGTTCAGTGTGGCATGAAGCCTAAAAGACCTTAAGAAGACCCAATTCCTGCCCAAGTTTCAGAAGAGCAGAAGTTGGTGCTTTAAGGAGGCGCAGTGGCAGACTGTGGCACCATCAGTGTGGGCCATGGCGGCGCATGCTCACTAGCACTGGAGAGGCTCAAGAGCAAGGGTGAGAGCAGACAGGCAGCGTGCTTGTGTGGTACAAGCAAGACCCTGGGCTCAACCTCAGCATGTGCACAGGAAAACAGCAAACCTAAAACACAGAAAGGTACTGTTGTGGGAGCCTGTGTGACTTACTGTGAACTATGGCTGGGGCAGACTGCAGAATGTTCTTCCCGCAAGTGTACTTGTAGAAAGACTTGCATAAGCTACGGTAAGTGATTGAATTCAAAAGCAAGCACGTGAAGGAAATGGCCTGGCATGTCTGAGTTATCTCTGTGGGAAAGGCAAAGACCTGGAGTATTCTCGACTCTTCAGCATAACCAAAGATAATATTCATTAAACATAAGCCAGGTATATTCCTCACTGCATCTGAATTTGCTTAAACAGTGAACATCATCTCACCTGTCTCACCTTGTATAAAATGACAATCTGTTTGCACTGCTCTTGGGCTCAAGAGCCTTGAACCCTCATTACAAAGCATTCATTGCCCTTCCCCAACCTGAGAAACCTCCAGGCAGTACTCTTTCTCAGCAGCCCCAAAAGATTGGCTGGGAAGACTGTTATCTCCCCTGTATCATTACAGGACTATGCTAATCCCTATCTACTGGCATGCAAGAAGAAAATGGACCTACTGACCTTTATGAGCTTTGTGAGCAGCCCACTGGCTTCATGACCTTTTGTGAGCAGCCCTGCCCTGAGAAGCTGGAGTAGCTGCAGAAAGTGAACTAGACATAAACCCTAAGGTTATGGTCAGAGGCCTATAGCCCAAAAGACGGCGGGGAGAGGAAGGAGTTAGGGCATTCTGAAAATAAGCCATTAATTTAGTTTAGCTTAAAAGGAAAGAGGATTGTGGTTAAAGGTTGAAAGTAAATCCAAGTGGATTTGATTAACTGGAGGTGAAACACACACACCTATTCATAGAACTAAACACACACACCTATTCATAGAACTCAAAAGAATGCCAAGGTCTGTGTTTTGACATAAATCAGAGGGGGTGGTCATCACTTAGCTAAGAAATAACTAAAGGATAAAGTTGGGGAACTTAAGTTCAGTTTTGGATATCTTAAATTTAAAGTATGTGCTGACTGGTTTTATATCAACTTAACACGAGTTTGTGTGTGGGAAAAGGGAACCTCAACTGGGAAAATTGTCCACACCAGTTTGGCCTGTGAGAAGCCTAGGGTACATTTTCTATGTTGATTGCCGTGGGAGGGCCCAGCTCGCTGTGGGTGGTCCTGGGTGCTATAACAGGCTGAGCAAGCCAGGAGCAAGCCAGGAGCAAGCAGCATTCCTCAGGGAGGGGCTCGGCTCCTGCCTGCCTATACTGACTGCCTTCTATCATGCCCCAGAGATTGTAAAATGAAATAAACCTTTTCTTGCCCAAGCTGATTTTGGTAATGATATTGTATCACAGCAATAAAAACCCTAAGACAAAGTACTGAGTACCCAGGCAAAGATGCCAAAGGGCAGCTTGGTATTTGGGAGGGAAGTCTAGAGCTGGAGTTATAAAACTGGGTCACCTCTATCCTAATGAATTTCCTGGCTTAAGAGTGGACACAATCACCCACATGCCTATGGGACTGTCTGAGGATTCGAGGAAGTTAGGACTGTAGAAATAGACAGGCACAGTGGCACAGGCCAGCACCCAAGACCCTGAAGGCAGGAGACAACTCACTCCAAGACTGTGAAATGAGAACCAGCAAAGGTGACAAACCGAGAGTCAGCTAAAAAGCAGACAATACATTCTAAAAGAGTAATTGTCAAATGCTTCAGACAGACTTATTCAAAGAACCAGAATCCACCATTACATTTGTGACCAAGTAATGATATGGCAACAACAAATCTGCTGGGATAGTTTTATTTTCATTTTCTGAGATAGGGTATCACGTAGCCCAGGCTAGGCCTGAACTTACTACATATTTTAAATTTTCATCTTCCTGTCTCTACCTGCAGAGCACCAAGATCGCAGGAGTCTATCAGTGCTCTATGACTTCGTATTAAGCAAACCTACTACCTAAGCTCCTTTCTCAGCAACAGAATACATTTTCATAGAGAATTCAGAGAGAAACTGGAGGCAACTCTTTTAAACCGTGCTGTGAAGTTACAGCTAACCTGTCAATTCACACTAACAACAGCTGGATTGCTGCTTAGCAATTAGGGCATAGCTCAGAACTCTCCAAAATCAGCGTATAGCTACTCCATAGAGTTCTCAAAATCCAAACCATAACAAACCATACATTTTCTGTCAAAGAGCAAGGCCTACTTCATGTCTGTGGGCAGGAATATGAGCTGTATCTGGAGTAGTTCTCAACTGTGATACCAATAACATTTTTGCATAGGACTTTATCTGTGGGGCTTTATTTAGCACTGTAGGATATTTTCTAGCATCCTTGGCTTCTCTTTTTAGGTGTAATTTTATTTCACGTGTATGGGTGTTTTGCCTCATGTGTGTATCACATGTGTGCCTGGCGCCCAAGACCAGAAAGCATCAGATCCCCTGGAACTGAAGTTATAGACAACCTGGGTGCTGGGAATCAAACTTGAGTCCTCTGCCAGTGCTCTTAATCACTGAGCCATCTCTCCAGCCCGCCTTGGCTTCTTTTTAGTAGCATCTTCACTTTGTTTTCCTAAGACAAAATGAGACTTGGTTGAGAACCTCTTGTTTGTGGGAATGGGACAGAAATCACAGCATCTGAGTATAAAGGTATATAAGGTATTCAGTATGGTGCTAGGAACTTGATAAACGTGTTCTCCTTGCTTCTATTTTAAAGAACCAAGGTGTGACTTAAATGAGAATGGCTCCACGGGCCTATATATTGAGTGCTTGCTCCCCAGTTGGTGGAACTGTTTGGGAAAGATTGGGATGTGTGGCCGTATTAGAGATGTGTCAACGGGGTGGGCTCTGATGGTACAAAAGGCTACACTTTTGCCACTTTGTGTACTCCTCTATCTCTCTCACCCATGCTCTCTCTCTCTCACCCATTCTCTCTCTCTCTCTCTCTCTCTCTCTTTCTCCCTAACTTGATCTAGGTATAAGTAGGTGATGTGACAGAAGTGGAATGGGAGTAAAGATGCAGCTCAGGTGGTCCTTTGGGTTCAGTCTCTTACACGGTGAGAACTGGGTGTGGTGAGGTGTGCCTGTAATCCATCGCTCAGGAGGTGGAGGTGGGTCAGGTCGTCTGGTAGTTGGCTCAAGGCCAGCCTGACTAGAAGACATCTGGTTTTGTTTTTTAATTATTACTAATGGTTAAGGGAGACGAAGCATCTACAACAAAGCTCTTATTTGCATTTAAGTGAGGAAGGGAAGCATGTAGAAAGGAAGTAAGGTCAAAGGGTTGCAGGTCCTGGTGAGGGGATGAATTCAGCATACTACAGTGAATAATCTGAATAGCAAGGCTATGGCAGAGGGATGGGATGAGACTGAGACATAGAACAATGTGCTGCAAAGGACATTGGTGATGAACAAGAAACAGAAGAGGTAGGGCATGGTGGTGCATACTTTTAAACTCTAGCATCAGGAGGCAGAAGCAGAGGTAGATCTCTCCGAGTCTGAGGTAAGCCTAGTCTCCACAGCAAACTCCAGGCCAGCCAGGGCTACATAGAGAGTCTCTGTCTCAAAAAAAGATAGGGGAGGAAAAGGAAGAAAAGCAGATAGAGGAGGAAAGGAGGACGCGTGCTCCACCTCCAGGCCCAGGGGCACAAGGGAAGTGAAAGATTCACCACCAGCGATTAAGAGAAGCAGAGTCCTTCCAAGAAACCAGGTCTCAGAACAATGAGAAGGGACCATTAGGAGACCAGGGGGACAGGGTGAGGGGATATGGATTTTATAAATGAATGGCAGAGAAAGAGAGACAGACAGAGAGAGAGACAGAGAGAGAGAGTGTGACAGAGAGAAAATGAAAAGACACATGGCTACCAGAGGGCAAAAGAGGAGCTTGGGGCTTTAGAACACCCTGTATCAATATATACAAAATAAAGGGCACAATGTCTGCGGTCCTGATGCTTGTAGTAGTGGTGGGGCATAGCAAATTCAACATGCCCCCAAATTGGCCTTGTCAAGTATTTTGTAGTAGTTCATCAATAAAGTTATAAAGGCAGCAATTTTACTTAAGTTACAAATTAGACATTTCCAGGCTCTTTTAAGGGATGTCATGGATGTGCACTTCAATGAATGTAAACACAGTATGTTAAGTGCATGGTGGTCAGCACAGGGCACAACGCTAAACTACTATTAATTACAATATTACTGCTAATGGGAAGTTAGTACGGCACCCAGGGCTTTCTCCAAGTAGCAGTCATCACAACTAACTGCACCACCACCAACCAAGGTGCTTCTGACCCTCACCAGCTTATCCACTGACATCAGTAAGAATTTACCCAGTGCTAACTGAAAAATACAACCTAATTATCAACATACAAAAACCATTTTTTATTGTGGCGTCATGTTGGGTTTCCACAGGGACCCTAAGCCTTATATGGGGCCCAAACCCTAGCCACAGAAGAGGGGCGTCCAGAGCGTCACCAAGACTGACTCTCCATTCACCACTCGTCCTGGAAAGCTCTTCTCTTCGCGGTGATGGTATTAGTCCCTCCACGTCACTTCTACTTCATCTGTCCTATACCTGTGGGAAATGGGAAAAACTCTTAGTGGACTGATGACCCCTTAGCAATTGTCTGTAGCCCAGGCTTATATCAAAACCCCAGTCTTCCTGCCTTGGTCTCCCACATGCTGGGATTATAGGTGCACACCACCATACCCATCGCCCACAGTTCTTTCTGTTCTTCTGTATCCCTGTTCTCCAACTTTCTTACGTGTTGATTTCTGCCTACTTCTATATCTACTCTCTCAAAGGAGTATGCCACTCACCTCTGAGTAATTCCAGAATCTTTGAGAGGGGTCCTATGCCCAGCCTGAAACATCTCCCAACCAGCTTGTGCTATCATGGCTCCATTGTCAATGCAGAATCTGGAAAGAAGAGATAACGCAACCTGTGGGTGAGACACAGAAAAGCCATAATAATGGGAAGAAAAGAACTTAAGACAAAGAAGGGGACTTCACCTCTCGTCTGTGGCAAAGAGCTGGGCTCCCCGCTCCTGGCACATTGTCGCCATCATCTCCTGCAGCCTCATGTTACCTACAGAGAGAGAGGACACACAGTGAACTTAGATTTGACCGTCTCACTATCACACCAGCTGTGCTCCCATGAGTTTACCAGGAGACTGGGAAAAAGGATTGGGAAACAAGGCAAAGAGATGAAACAAATAATCCTCCAAACTCTGGGAATTTAGAGTATCAAGAAGAAGGCTCACTGCCCACTGATACACACATCCAACGCCTCCGACGATGAGGGCTTCTTTGGAGCCACAGTGTGCCATGGCTCGCTCTGTGATCTCCACCAGCATTGCAAACACAGTTTCCTGTGGAGGACAGACAAAGGGGACACCTCAGAGGAGTACCATTTTACTTCAGCTCTAGTCTAGAACACATTTTACATCCCAGCTTTTCACTCTTTTACCTGTAAGGAGAAGCACAGGTCTTCAGGAGTACACTCTCCTGTGGCCAGCATTCGCTGCGCTGCATCCTGCAATTAAAGTGGCAGCAATCCAAACCATGAAGAGCAATATGAGGCTTTCATAAAACTAAACTTCCTGTCCTTGGAAGGGTCGCTGACTTCATTACGATGAGATTACGGGAGTGATGCACCCCATATTGGCTTCTCCTTTTTAAGTCTTCTCCTGTTTAGGGAGGGATTGTTTTATCCTATACTGCATCCCTGTCATTAGAATAGTGCCTGGCACGTAGAAGATATACAGTAGCTGCTAAATGAATCTACTCAGCACCTATTACGAGTGAATGCGTATGCAGGAAATAGTGGCGAGCAAAGCAGACACGCCATTTTTAAAATCAGGGATGTGCTCTCTCTCCTTCACACTCACACTCACCTCGATGAATGACAGAATCCCTGAGAAGGAGACATCCATTCCCTTTACGGTGTACGGCAGCTCGACTAGCTTCTTGCCTCTATGTAGAAATGAATAAAAGCACTAAACCCAGAGTCGGCTGGCTGCTTACCCTCCAGAACCCCTCCCATACCTCATTAACATAAATGAAAAGACGGCTCTGAAGCTGCAGCAGCCAGGGCTCTTCACCTTCACGGCCTCTTACCGCTTTGCCATCTGCTCAATGTTGTAGCCTGGACTTGGGTCATTGGAAATCTATCAGCAGGAGAGAGAAGCAGAGAACCCGGAATGGACAATGTAAAACATCCTTCTCCTCATGACTCCTCAGCGCTCTGGGGTTCCGCCCCAAACCAACAAGCAACCAGTATCTATTTTCATAAACTATACACATGAACAGACATATTAGTAACAAGTAATAGGTACACATACACCTAAACAGCTAACTTTCTACCTATGTTAAATAAAATGGCAAAGACTAACGTTAGATATGCAAGAAGCCCAAGATGTATTTACGTCTAGCCTTTCATTTGTTTGTGCTTCCCAGAACCGTATCTTATGCACTCTACAGTCTCAATGGCTTACCTTCAGCACACGAGCAAAACGATCCAGGCAATTTCCCACAGCAATATCAATAGTTTCCCCAAAGATGCGGTAACGGTGTTCTGAGTAGGAAATCACCTAAGAACAGTGAGACCACCCATGAAACCTTCAGTCTGTAAAGAAGGCTGTTTAGCTATGTGGAAGAAAACAGCATGGTGCTAACATGACCACTAGACACTGCAGTAAGAAAGGGAAGCTGTGTGTAGTGGCTCACACCTGGAATTCCAGCCCTGGTCTGGCAGAGACAGGCAGCCATGCTGGGCTACACAGTGAAGGCTAAGGACAACCTAGACACAGAGCAAGACCCTGCCTCAAGAAAACCAAACCAGGCCGGGCGGTGGTGGCGCACACCTGTAATCCTAGGAGGCAGAGGCAGGCAGATTTCTGAGTTCTAGGCCAGCCTGGTCTACAGAGTAAGTTCCAGGACAGCCAGGGCTACACAGAGAAACCCTGTTTCGAAGAAAAAGAAAGAAAGAATGAATGAATGAATGAAAGAAAGAAAGAAAGAAAGAAAGAAAGAAAGAAAGAAAGAAAGAAAGAAAACCAAACCAGGAGCTGGTAAAATGGCTCTGTAGGCAAAAACACTTGCTGGTGAGCCTAGAAACCTGAGTTTGAGCCCTTCCCATAGAATGGACTCCGAAAGCATGTCCCCTGATGTGCACAGACACAATAGTATGTGTGTACCCACATACACACATCTCACACACACAAAATAAACCCAGATATTATCAAGACATATTGTATAAAGTTGCCAAATAATTTTTAAAAAATCCTTCCAAGAACCAACAAACCAGTGCTCACTTTGCAGCACACAAA
This sequence comes from Apodemus sylvaticus, assembly GCF_947179515.1. Taxonomy (NCBI): domain Eukaryota; kingdom Metazoa; phylum Chordata; class Mammalia; order Rodentia; family Muridae; genus Apodemus; species Apodemus sylvaticus. The sequence continues at coordinate 76,152,875 of NC_067479.1, read as the reverse complement.
CCAAAATTGTACCAATGCAGAGGGTGAGCATGGCCCCTGTGCAGGGATTACACACAAAGCCTTGAAGCTTCCCACATCGCATAGCCTAAGAAACAACACACACACACACACACAGAGAGAGAGACACACACAAAACCAAAAATAAGAATTTAAAACACTGCAACTGGGCGGTGGTGGCGCACACCTGTATTCCCAGCACTCTGGGAGGCAGAGGCAGGTGGATTTCTGAGTTCAAGGCCAGCCTGGTCTACAGAGTGAGTTCCAGGACAGCCAGGGCTACACAGAGAAACCCTGTCTCGGAAAAAAAACAAATCCAAACAAAACAAAACAGAACAAAAAACAAAACAAAAAAAGAAATAGAAAGAGGTGAGCCAGGCATGGTGGCGCACACCTGTAACCCCAGTACTTGGGAGGAGGTCAGAAGATCCCAACAGTACAGGGAGAGCTGTCTACTGCGAGACCCTGCCACAACGACATCACACAGTAGGCCTGTGATCCCAGCTGCTTAGGCTGAGGAAGGAGAACCACAAGTTTGGGGCTGGGTTAACTGGAGACCCTGATTTTTAGAAAAGGAGAGTGGGGTGGATAAATGAAGGGGAAAAATATATTGTAGGTCTGGAGAGATGGCCCAACAGTTAAATGCACTGGCTGCAGTTCCAAAGGACCTGGGTTTGATTCCCTGCACCTACACAGTAGCTCACAGCTGTCTACAACTCCACCACCCAAGGATCTCATGCCCTCTTCTGTCTTCCTGGAGCTCTTACATACATTCAGGCAAAACACCCACAACACGAGTTAAAAAAAAAAAAAAGAGACATATTATCTTGAAGGGTTAAATATACATTCTTCTCTTTTTAAACAAGAAATTCTAGTTGTGTGTATAAAGTTCTAACCTAATTCGTCTCCAGAACTTGCATCTTCACACCTCTGCTGTACTGTCTATAACGTCTTAGGTCTGAATGAGCCTGGCTTTGTTCTAGCAGCTCCTATAACTCAGGTAGAATACCTTAGCGTTAAGATGGAATATAAAGAGTCCTCTTAAATACCTGCGTGTTTCCTCCGCTGACATACAAGACAGTTGGGTTAACAGCTCCAGTGATGAGGCGGCCCATTTCAATGTGGCCTATGCAGTGGTTCACACCTAGCAAAGGCTTCTTCCACAACTGGGCCACAGTACGGGCAACAACAGCGACAGAAGCCAATGGGGCTCCCATGCCAGGACCTGACAGGGTACAAACATGGTTAGAATCCTGGAAATTAGGAAAAGCACGTAAACAAAGTAGATTTGAAAATGTGTAATGGTGGTGGAAGTAGCTCCACCCACATTCTGCCCATGCTGACAACTCTCCCAGACTTACCTTTGGTATAAGCGATGCAATCAATGTCCTTGGAAGTTAATCCCGCCTCTGTCAGCGCCTCCTGCAGTAGGTCTAGGATAACAGCTCGATGGTGCCTGGCTGTGTCACCTGGAAGGAATCCTAAGGAAAGGAAGAGAGCACAAACCATAGGAAGGCAGGTGTTAGGCTGGTGCAAAGGGATCTGTGATGTGGGGCTATGAACTTTAAATCACTAGGTTCCAGCACACTTTTATTAATCAAAATACAAACCATGTTAATTAACACATTTTGCCAACAAAACAGTTACCTGGGTGGTGGTGGTGCAGAGCTTTACTCCCAGCAAGGCAGAGGCAGGTGAATCTCTGAGTCTGAGGCCAGCCTGGTCTACAGAGTTCTAGAACAGTCGGGGATTTGCTGACCTTGTTTCAAACAAATAAACAAACACACAAACACACAAAACAAGCCAAAAAATTAGTTTATTATTTATTCCTGCATCAAACCCATGTTTCCACAAAGTCTTGGAAAGCATGCTCTGCATATTGCTAGTTGTGGAAATGTTCTCCCTGAGAAAAGTTGTCAAGGTACTGAAGAAGCGGGGGTCAGCTGATGAGAGGCCAGGTAAATGTGGTGGATAAAGCAGAACTTCACTTTGGTGAAGTGAAGGCATCCAGTTCTGCAGCACTGGTTAGGCCACATGCGGTCAGGCATCGCTCTGAATCAGGCTCTTCCTGCTCATCAATGCTGACTGCAGAAACTGGTTTTGGTGCACCTCAATGATCTGCTGAGTACCCTTCTCAGATGCGATGATTTCCCTGAGTACCCTTCTCAGATGCAACGCTTTCCCTGGGCACATGTCTTAGTCAGGGTTTCTATTCCTGCACAAACATCATGACTGAGAAGCAAGTTGGGGAGGAAAGGGTTTATTCAGCTTACACTTCCAAATTGCTGTTCTTCACCAAAGGAAGGGACTGGAACTCAAGCAAGTCAAGAAGCAGGAGCTGATGCAGAGGCCATGGAGGGATGTTTCTTACTGGCTTGCTTACTCTGCCTTGCTCAGCTTGCTTTCTTACAGAACCCAAGACTACGAGTCCAGGGGCAGCACCACCCACAAGCTCCCCCCCCCCCATCACTAATTGACAAAATGCCTTACAACTGGATCTCATGGAGGCACTTCCTCAAGTGAAGCTCCTTTCTCTGAGATACCTCCAGCCTGTGTCAGCCACCCCCACCCCCACCCCAGTGCAGTATACTTCTTAGATGCAATGGTTTCCCTGGGATTCAGAAAGTTGTAGTGGATCAGACCAGCAGCAGGCCAACTTTTTTTGGTGAAAGTTTGGCTTTGGGGCTTCTCAGTCCAACCACTAAGCTGTCTGAGACTAGTTTTCCCGTACAGTCCACATTCTGTCACCACAATCCGAGAAATAGTTCACGCATGAGAACTGAAAACAGAGGCTGTTCGATTTTCAGTCTGTTTAAGAGGCAGTTCTGGGGACCAAATGTTAGGTGCTGCTGGTGTCCCTAGCTTTCCCTACCACCTTACCTCCCGCTCTAAACTCAAAGTAATTACTTGATTCCATTTTTATTCTTTATTTTGAGACAGGGTCTTACGATGTAGCCCTGGCTGGCCTGGAGTTTGCTATTCAGACCATGGTGGCTCTAAACTCAGAGATCTGCCTGCTTCTGCCTCCTGGAATTACAGATTTAATCTCCCACACCTGGCTTTAGTTTTACTTTTTGTCTAACATCATTTCCATAGTATAAGATAAATAAACAGCAAGAAATGTCATTAGCCAAAATTAAAAGCTCATCCAAAGCCAAATGTGGTAGGTGCACATTAAGATGAGATATAATGAATGACACTGAAGAGAGTCCCTATCTCATCAGCACAGGGACAAATGTCCTAAACAGAACACCTATGGCCCAGGCTCTAAGATCAACAATTGATAAATGGGACCTCATGACACTAAAAAGCTTCTGTAAGACAAAAGACATAGTCAATAGGACAAAACGGCAACCTACACAAAGGGAAAAAAATCATCATTAACCCCGCATCCGATAGAGGACTGATATCCAAAATATATAAAGAACTCAAGAAGCTAGCCACCAAGAAACCAAATAACCCAATTAAAAAAGGGGGGGGGGGGTACAGAGATAAACAGAGAATTCACAACAGAAGAATGTCGAATGGATGAGATCCACTTAAAGAAATGTTCAAAATCCTTAGTGATCAGGAAAATGCAAATCAAAACAACCCTGAGATTCTACCTCACATCAATCACAATGACTCAAAATCACAACAGATCAAAACCTCAGGTGACAGCACATGCTGGTGAGGATGTGGGGAAAGAGGAACATTCCTCCATTGCTGGTGGGATTGCAAACTGGTTCAACCACTCTAGAAATCAATCTGGAGGTTCCTCAGAAAATTGGAAATAGATATACCTGAAGACCTGGCTATAACACTCTTGGCAATATACCCAAAAGATTCCCCACCATGCCACAGGGGCACATGCTCCATTATGTTCATAGTGGCCTTATTTATGATAGCCAGAAGCTGGAAACAATCCAGATGTCCCACAACAGAAGAATGGATACAGAAAATGTGGTTCATTTATACAATAGAATACTTCTCAGCTATTAAGAACAAGGACATCCTGGGTTTTGCAAGAAAATGGATGGAACTAGAAAATATCATCCTGAGTGAGGTAACTCAGACCCCAAAGGACATAGAGGGTATGGACTCACTAATAAGTGGATATTAGCCAAAAAAGTACAGAATATCAGGATACAGTCCACAGGACTCAAGAAGGTTAACAAGCAGAAGGGCCCAAGTGAGGATGCCTCAGTCCCACTTAGAAGGGGAGAAGAAAATAATCATGGGAGACAGAGGGAGGGAGGAATCTGGGTGGGAGCGTGGAGGGGGAGGAGAAAAGGAGAACAGGATCCATCCGGTATGGGGGAAACAGGTGACGTCCTGAGGGCCAGCAGAATGAATGGAAACAGGAAACCTCAGGAGGCAGCAAGTGGGAGACCCTCTAGAATGTACCAGAGACCTGGGAGATGAGAAACTCTCAGGACTCAAAAGGAGGGACTTAGATGAAATGCTCAACAGTGTGGAGAGGAATCCTGGAGAGTCCATTTCCAGTAGGAAGACAGGGTATCAAGTGGAGAGATGGGGTTGCCATCCCACAGTCAAAAACTCTGATTCAGACTTGTTCCTGGCTAAAAGAACCTCAGGGACAAAAATGGAGGAAAAAAAATCTGAGGAAAAGGAAGTCCAGTGACAGGCCCAAATTAGGATCCATCTCAAGAGGAGGCTCCAAGGCCTGACACTCTTACTGATGCTATGGTATGCTCACAGACAGGGCCCTATCATGACTGCTCTACGAAGGTCCAACAAGCAGCTGAAAGAGTCAGATGCAGATATTTACACCCAACCAGTGAACAGAAGCTGGTCACCCCTGTGGTTGATTAGGAAAAAACTGGAAGCTGAGGAGGAGGGTGACCCTGTAGCAGGACTAGCAGTCTCAAGTAACCTAGCCCCCGAGATTGCTCTGACACTGGGCCACCAACCAGGCAGCACACACCAGCCAACATGAGGTCCCCAACTCAATGTAGCAGAGGACTGCTGGGTCTGCACTCTGTGAGAGAAGATAGACCTAACCCTCAAGAGACTTGAGGCTCCAGGGAGTGGGGAGGTCTGGTGGGGTGGGGGTGGGAGGTGGAGGACGGGAAGAGGGCCTGTGGGCTGAAGAATAGTCAGAGACTATTAAAGACTGGACTGTAAAAAAAGGATTAAAGAAAAGAAAAATGACACTGAAGAATGTATTCTAAGCCTGTACATGCCTGTATTTCCAGCATTTGGGAGGCAAAGGAAGGCAAGTGGGGGGGGGGGGCGGGGGGAGAGGCAGAGCACAAACGACTATAAATGCATTCCAGTATCAAACAACAGATTCCAACAATGCAAAACTGCGATTACTTTTGCACTGACCTATTAGAAGTAAAAACCAACAAAGACACGTTTTAACGAGGTAGAACAAAATCCTTTACTCGCCTAGGTTTTAAGAGATCCTCTTTTCTTTTTCTTTTTTTAAGAATTATTTATTTATGTATATGAGCACACTGTAGCTATCTTCGGACACACCAGAAGAGGGCACTGGATCCCACTGCAGATGGCTGTGAGCCACCATGTCGTTTCTGGGAATTGAACTCAGGACTTCTGAAAGAGCACTCAGTGCTCTTAACCGCGGAGCCATTTCTCCAGCCCAAGCGGATCCTCTTTTGAAGCCTCTACTTTTGAGACAAGGTCACACATAACCCAGGACAGCCAGCCTTAAATTCAGATCTTGTCGCAGCCTCCCAAGTGCTAGGATTACAGACTGCACCACACACTCAGCTAGCTTTCCAACCCCTACACAGGCTACTGGGGTTTCAGAGATGGCGCTGGTCCACACACAATGTTCAGGAGCAATCCAAGTTATACATACTTCCTACTCTTTGGTAACTTTCTCTGTAATTTTACAGAATCCAATAAAAGGTCATATTGTTGGACTTAACACATGCTAACTACAGCACTACAACTGTCAGTAGCTTCCCTTTAACCACATGTATTTCAGCCTTGGTGCCCAAGAGCCTAGAAGAGTGAGTCCTAAACACACATAAATTTCTACTATGTAACCTGAAACATTTCACCTGCTTAGGGAGCCTTTAAAGGCACATACAGCTTATATGTGTGCAAGCTTTGGGAGAGGGTGGGCAAGACCCAACTTGTAAATATATTAATTGGGAGTCGTGCAGTGCCTGGTGTATTCACATAGTTGTCCAAACCCAATGATATCCACTTCCATTCTAAAAGTACCGATAAGCAGACACTTAAAACAGAATGAAAATACAGGAACTCCTGATATCTGTCCTGCTCTCCCTTCTCCTCATTATAGATTACTTTTATAATTATCAAGCTGTAGTGGAAATCAATCTCTACGTGTACCTACAGAGCAGCCTCGGATCATTTATTTTCCAGCTCATAAAAGCTGCTCAATAAAATCAGAATACAACCGGGAGTAGTGGTTCATGCCTTTAATTCCAGCACTCAAGAGGTATAGTGTCTACACTTCAAGTTCCAAGTCAGTAAAGGCTACAAAGTGAGGTCCTTTCTTAAAAAGCAAACAAACAAAAAAAAAAAAACCCTGAACGAACCCACGTGACCTAAGCCTTTGCGTTTGTGATGCTTCTAGTCAAAAAGTTACCAACCAAACGCGAAATCAAGGGAGTCTGGGAGTAGGGTTACAAGCCTGTAATTCCAACACGGGGAAAGTTGACACAGGCAACAGTAGGACGGCAAAGAACAAAATCGGACAAGGCGCAGGCAAGCGCGGCCGCAGCCACTCACCGGTGCCCGGGGCCGTGACGTAAGTGCGCCGCGGGTTCGCCAGCACCGCGCCGTCGCGGACCACGCCCACGCCGATCTTGTTGGCGCTGCCTTCGAACCCCAGCACCGTGGGCATGGTGCCCCACGGCTCGGGATCGTGAGACTGAGGGACTGGCTCTAACCGGCACTACGACGAACAACCAAGAAACCGAGCGAAGGGACCTTCGGGGACCAAGTTACATCACGGGTTCCAGGCGGACCAATCGCCGCGCTCCCGAACCACGTGGGGGTGGAGACCTCGTGTCACGTGACCACATCAATCGCCCACGTGGGAACAGGCAGCCTCCATTCTTTGTGCCGTGAGGGTCTCTCTGGCTTCGCTGGAAGGTCAGGTGCAGGTACCTTGTTCTAGCGCGTTTCGCGACCTTGCTCGCTGAAGGGCCTAACGCGGCGAGGGGGTGCGTTGCTCATGGCGGGGAAGACTGAGAGAACCGGGGTCCCGCATGTGCACGCCTGCGCGAGGCGCCTCGCTTCCTCTTCTTGTATTTTGATTTCTTATCTGCAGGCATCACCGTAAACACTGCTTCGGTGCTCCAGGCGCTTAAGGGCTTTCGTCACAGCGATGCCCAAGAGGGGAAAGAGAGCGGCGGCCGAAGACGGGGAAGAACCCAAGTCGGGTAAGGTGGTAAAATGAACCCGAGCGTGCCTCCCCCCACATCCCCCAGAGCAAGTTCAGGACCTTACTAGACCGCCATGAACTGCGGTAAATACGGAACAAGTTACGAGAAGTTTGTGTAATTAGAGCGCCTAACGGGATTATAGTTAACTCTGGCCTGAGGTTGGGAACTGCCAGCTCTTACTACTTAACTCATTTTATAGAGCCAGAGACCAAGAAGAGTAAGGGGGCAGCAAAGAAAACTGAGAAGGAGGCCGCAGGAGAGGGCCCTGTTCTGTATGAAGACCCTCCAGATCAGAAAACCTCACCCAGCGGCAAATCTGCCACCCTCAAGATATGCTCCTGGAATGTGGATGGGCTTCGAGCCTGGATTAAAAAGAAAGGTTTGGATGTGAGTACAAGTCAGGGTCGGGAAGTAGACTTTCCTTGATTGTTTACTTTTGTGTACACAGGAAATTATTTTTCTTGTCTGAAGGTTTTTATCCTGGGGGGGGGGGGTCCCCTAAATGTCTATTCTTTAAACCCCAGCCCCTTTAAAAAAAAAAAAAACTAGTCCAGAGTGTTGGGGTGGGGGGGTGCCTTGTGTCTTTAGCTGGGGGATTGCTTGGCTTTTAACAGCAAGTTGTTGTGCTTCCAGAGGTCCAATTAGGTTTCCTGCACCCCAGTCAGGTGACTAATAGGCATTCACTCACATACATGGTTTATGTCCTTATGCTTGAATTCTTTCTGTGTATAGCATGTAGCACATAAAATTTTAATTTTCCATATATTCATTCAGTGGGTAAAGGAAGAAGCACCAGATATCTTGTGCCTCCAGGAGACCAAATGTTCAGAGAACAAACTCCCAGCCGAACTGCAAGAGCTGCCTGGACTCACCCATCAGTACTGGTCAGCTCCATCAGACAAAGAAGGATACAGTGGTGTGGGTCTACTTTCTCGTCAGTGCCCACTCAAAGTCTCTTATGGCATTGGTGAGACCTTAGTGATGCTCATGTCTGAATGTTCTTCAGTTAACCTCTACTACTGTTTCTTAGATATTTTTAAAAATGTTTACACTGATATTTATTTTTATAGGTGAGGAAGAACATGATCAAGAAGGCCGGGTGATTGTGGCTGAATTTGAGTCCTTTGTCCTGGTAACAGCCTATGTTCCCAACGCAGGCAGGGGTCTGGTAAGACTGGAATACAGACAGCGCTGGGATGAAGCCTTTCGAAAGTTTCTAAAGGACTTGGCTTCCCGAAAGCCTCTTGTGCTATGTGGGGATCTCAATGTGGCTCATGAAGAAATCGACCTTCGTAACCCCAAGGGAAACAAAAAGAATGCTGGTTTTACTCCCCAGGAGCGCCAAGGCTTTGGGGACCTGCTGCAGGCTGTACCACTGGCTGACAGCTTCCGGCATCTCTACCCCACCACTGCCTACGCCTATACTTTCTGGACTTACATGATGAATGCCCGCTCTAAGAATGTCGGTTGGCGCCTTGATTACTTTTTGCTTTCTCACTCTCTTTTACCTGCATTATGTGACAGCAAGATCCGATCCAAGGCTCTTGGCAGTGACCACTGTCCCATCACCCTTTACCTCGCACTGTGACACCCTCCTGAAGTAGCTTCATGCCTGGGAAATGGCCTCCTCTCCCCCAGAGAAGTCTGGTGTTATCTTCAGGGTTTTGGTTTTGTATGTGCTCCCCTCCATTTTAAACATTACACCAAACATCTGGGTGTCTTTAAACAAGTGAAATAAAAGGCCCTACTTTCAACTTCACTGTCTTTGTCCCTTTGTAAATCTACATAGTCCCTTTTCATACACAAAAGTTGTTAAATGGGAAAGGTTAGAGTCATGACATTATTTATTTACAAGCACAGATGAATCCCTGACCTCTTCCCCAGACAGTGACCCTACCTCAGCCCAGAGCAACACTGCAACTGGAAGTAAAGTCAGAAGGAGGAATTCAGGGAAGTACAGGATTAGGGGAACATATCCCATATTAAATAGTTATATATATGTACATATCAGTTCCTGTAGTTCTGTACAGAGCAGTGGCTGACCCCACCCCACTGGACAAGAAATGTGGGGAGACTGAGGGTGTTGAGGCCAGAGCCAGCCCCTGGTGAAGTGCAATAGCAGCAGCAAGGTCCTAATGGTGCACAGGAGGGAGGGGAACGCCCCCTCCCAATTCCCACCCCACCCTGCCCTGGAATGTATTAAGGGTCAGGAATGGTTCTCAGGGAGCACATACAGGAAGGACATAGCTAGAACCATCTTTAGGATCTAGGGGCAATGTTGCCTCCATCTTTAGGATCCAGGCTTAGGGGCAATGTTGCCTATTTACCCTAAACAGTAACCCCTGGAAGAAAGCAGCCAGCCAGGAACGGTCTTACCTACCCTTGCAAACCTAAGTAAGGGACTGGTTCCTTCCTACCTCTCCCCTGGGTAAAGGGAGGCAGCTGCTTGGCTTCCTTGTAGAAGTCCAGAGAGCCTTCTGTAGTGTCACTGTTGATGCCCGGCAGCCGCCAGGCTCAGACTGCATCAAGGGGCTCAGGAGAAGTTCTGGACAGGGTGGCTGACCTTCATACAGCCCCAGTAAAGGGCCCGGCCCAAACACAGAACAGCCAACAAAATGACAAATGCCCAGGCTGCGTAGATGCCTCCGTATTGCTGTGCAGGCTTCCACGTGCCAAACTGACAGATGAGGAAGAAAAAAAGATGAGGTTACTTTTGGTATCTACTGTTTCTAATGCAAACTTCTGTCTCTGTATCTCAAACACTTGTAACAACCTTCAGGGACCTTTCCAAGATCAGGTGGTTTAGCAGGAAGGTACTCTGCCACCCCAGGCATCAGCCAGCATTTCTCACACCTACCAACTGAAACCAGGATTGCTGACACTCTACAGTGGGAACACTGTCTAGCTTCTTAGTTTATTAGTGACCTTTAACTTTAGTTCACCTGTATCTAAAAATATACCCAACACCCTATCCCCTACTCATTTTAGGCTTTTCTTTTTAAAGGCAAGGGTCTCATGTTGACACCCTGAACAGCCTCAAATCCTATAGTTAATGGCCTTGATATTTTATCCTCCCGCCTCCACCTCCTAGGTACTGGGACCACAAGTTTGCACTGCCATGCTCAATTTTGCTCCGTTTATGTGGTGTTGGAGATCATACCAGGGCTTCATGCAAGCCACGCCAATCAATACTTTTACCAGCTAAGCCACATTTGGAGCTGGCAACAGTCTATTCCCTTGGTTTTGTATTATAGAAGGGGTCTTGCTAAATAGCCTGTACTACCTTAGAACTGCCTGTATTCTTTGATTACAGGGACATAACCCAACACCAAGCTCTTTCACCAGTCTTTAAGGTATCACCTTCTCAACCCTTAGCTTGTGATGAGGCTGATAGGAGGTTTACATTGAGGCTACTCACAGCAAGGCCAGTGGCAGTGACTGCCAGGAGTAAACCAAGCAAGAAGCAGCAAATACATCTCTTCCTAGGATATCTGCGCCCAATAGATGACCTGTGGGGAGCCAAGAGAAATTGATATTTGGAATAGCCCTGTTGATTGTATGCCATACGTCACCCAGGTACCAGTAGAGTCCCTAACCACTTACACTTTTCTGCAGTGAGGGCATCGTGCCAAGGTTCGGTCTGTGAATTCTGTCCACTATGGAAAAAGAAAAAAAAAAAAAACCATAGAAAGAAGGCTCTCCTCCATGAAAACATGAAAAACAAGGGGAGGATGGAAAATTAGAAACAGGACAGTCTTTTTCAGGATTGATTACTATTCCTAGTACTTGCCTCCTCCAGGGTTTCCCAACATCCCTCCTCACCAGAAACGTATTCTTGCAATGTCCACAGATGACCCTGACACCCATTGGCTGTGGTTCTGGACTCAGAGGTCCTGGATGCACAGGCCCTAGGTTGATGATTCTTTTGCTATACAGGGGGAAAAGTATGTTTTTAAAATTCTTAATTCTAGTTGGATCTGCCGACACACTGAATCCCAGCACTTAGGAGGTGTAGGCAGGATGACGAGGAATTCCAGGTGCGACTGCACACGTCTTCCCGCCTCCACTTCTCAAGTGCTGGGATTGAATACAGGCATGCACCACCGTGCCCAGGTCCAGCTTTTTGTTTTTTGCTTGTTTGTGTTTTCTTTTTGCTTTACAACTTTCCTTAAGTATGGCCTTTTTATCTTAGTCTCTTACCAGTAGGGCCGAGGGCAGGCAATCCGCTGGGAAGTCACTTTGCAGATAAGGAGACAATTACAGGGGCATCGGACATACTTCTTTCCTGGAGGTGCGTTCTTGATGGGCTAGAGAACAGTGAATAAAGGAACAATGGGTATATCAGTCCTCGAGAAGCCCATTATCCCAGCCCTCTGCAGGAACACTACTGAGAAAGAATCAGATATTTGAGATATACAAATGTTGCCAGCAGAGCAGAGTGTGCCTGTGAGACTGAGGCAGGAAGATTGCAGAGTCTGAGGGAAACCTGGGTCATAGTGAGACTGTATCAGAAAAGCAGAGAACCCCAAAGTACAAAAACCAAAGGCAACTACAACAACTGCCAGTGAGAACTACACTTCAGGATCCAGGAAAGGTCAAAAACTGAGAGCTGGCGAAAATTATTTTTGGTGCATGGCTTCTAAAGAAATGGCTGCTGGAGATCCAGGAACTGAAAGTAGGTTTCATGAGTAGTTCTTGACCCGGGTCTAGAACCAGAAAGAGGATCCAGGAAACAAGGCCCAGTTTGCAGATCGTTATAACTCACAGTGGCTTCGTTGCAGACACCACATTTGACTACATGCTGATGCATCTTGCCTTCCACGTTGATCGGAGACTGACAGACTCGACAGGTAATCATGGGGGCACTCCCACTATCCGGGCTAGTCAAGGGTGAGTAAGGGGGTGGGTCCTCTCCAGGCAACACGGCTGGATGCCCCTCTGGGAACGGGGGAAATGCTATGAAGAGGAAGCAGATAAACCCAAATCATCATTCGGACACTTCCCACGGATGCTCCTCCACGGAGCTGGGGAACCCTGAGTAAGCTCGACCAGCTTCTCACAAGCAGCGCCCAGAGCAGCTTCCTCAAAACCCGCTTTCGTGCCAGGCTTAGGCAGTGATTGCGGACCAAGGATGCCTCGCCCCGTGACAGGTGCCACGGTGCCACACCTGGCGCGGAAGCAGGCTCCGCCCCCTGACCCGATCCGCCCCAAGGCCTGTGTGCACCTCAGACCTCCGGCTTACCCTGGGGCGGGGCATGTTTACCGGCTCCGTACGGAGGTGCGGAGGGCGTCAGGCCTCCACCGGGCCCAGTGGCGCTCCCGCCCGGGCCCGCTAAGCCGTTGCCACCAGCGCCGCCATCGCCGGCCTCGGAGAGCAGCGGGGAGCGCTCTCCGTCTGCCGCCATGGCGACTCCCGCTCGGTCAGCGACCTGCTCCCGCCGCCGCTGCCGCCGCCGCCACCACCGCTGTCGCTACCGGGTCCCTAAGGCGCCTGCGCGACGCGTTCGCCCGCAGCCACTGCCGCCCCGCTCACGTGACAGGCTGGCCCCGCCCCTCTGCACTGTCATTCGTGGACGTGAAACAGTTCCCGGTTTGTAAGCGAGCGTTCCTCCTCCATTGGAGAGAGATGTGTCACGTCACTGTCACATGACCTTCCCGTAGCTGCTGAGTCCGTAAACACTGCACGTGACTAGAAGTTGTGCGAGCCATTGGAAGTGTGGCCATCGCGCTACCTCCGGCCCAGGTGGGCGGCGGCCCTGCACGCGTCACGTGCCCCGCCTGTCGCGTGAGTCGCTCCTCATTGGCCCTAAGTCTCCCATGGGACGCAACTCTATTGGCCCAAATTTAGCGCCAGAACGTGAGGGCGGCTGCTGCACCTCTGCAGGGCAAGGCTGGTATTCTGGCCTGCAGTGGGCCGCGGGAGCTGCCCTGAGACCAGGACGCGAATTGGAAAGCCCCGGGAGGTCTTAGCACGCTCGTCTGGCTTGGCACAAGGCCCGCGAGTTCAGCCCGCAGCTTCGCCGAATAGTGGTGATGTGGCTGCGTATGCTTGTAAATGCAACACTTGGGAAGATGAGTTAGGAAAGGAAATTCCAGGGTAGCCGAGAGATACGCTCAACACAAGGAGAAACAATGCAAGAGGGCGGGGCGCTGGAAAGATGCGTTAGTGGTTAAGAGAATTTTCTGCCCTTTCAAAAGGAGCCTAGTTTTGAGTCCTAGGGCCGTTGCTACCTGTAACTCTAGCGCCAGGGGATCGTGCACCGGACAACCACACACACGTGGCTTATGTGCGTGGGCACATACACACATATAAAAATAAAGCCACCCAAAGTTAAAAAACAGAAGGTCACAGTGTAGGGCTGTAATCCCAGAATATGGAAGATGGAGACAGGAGGGTCAGACACTCGGGTTTGGCTAGGAGTTTGAGACCAGCCTGAGCTATGCGGAGACTTTAAAAACCTAATGCACATGCTAAGTCTGAGGCTGACCGAAGCAAGAGGATCATGAGTTTGAGACCAATTTGACTTAATAGACAGAAATGAGTGAGTGTTCATGTCTGATGGTTATAGTGATGCATGCTATCTGGTGAGCTTAGTAGTAACCATGCTGGAAACCCTAGGCACCCTTTTAGAACCTAAAAAAGGTAGCAATAATAATAATAACTGATTTTTTTTTATTCTGAAAATGTGCTGTACTGCCACTGCTACATCCACAGTCTTCAGTTTTGAGACAGGGTCCTGGTTTGGAACTTGGGGATTCTGTCAAAGCCTCCTGGGTAATTGAGATTACAGGCATTTGCTTCTATACATAGCTGTGAAATTATAATTAGTTCTACAAATGTCTCTACCAGGGTTCAAGCTCTCAAAGCATGTGAAAGTGCTGTCTGTGGAAGCTGTCAAGGAAAAAGCAATTAAAAACCCTACAAACCACAATGACCAACCCAGCAAGATTGGGTTCAATAGTGTGGTACTTCATCTAAAGGTTAACCTGCTGGACTTTGGGCCTGGGCTGGTGTGGTTCTGTAAACCTTGTCAACTACTGTGGTGCTTGAGGAAAACCCACTGCTGCTGCCCTCTTAAAACACTAAAATTCCGAACAGCATTCTAAATACCTATGCATATACACAAGTCTGTCTGACACACACACACACTCACACACTCACTCAAACAGACCATTAAAGAAGCTTCTCTTCAGAGCAGATGGAGGCCACTATAGTGATCCACAACTGATCTAAATATCTCCATTGCTGAAACAAAAAATATCTTTTATTCGTGTCTCCACTGATGGAAGGAAAGCTTACCATTTTACTCAATTGATAGATACTGACCTGTCAGATGCATACACAAGTGTTTATTTATTCAGCTAGTCAATCAAATCCAAAGATATTTTAGTCATATTTGGTAGATGAAAGTCTTCAGACTTTGCTTAATTTTTGTCTTCAGCCAAGAAATTGTAAATAGAGGCTTTTTTTAAGTTTTGGTTTTTGTTTGTTTGTTTGTTTTTTAAGTAGGGCTCACCCTAGAACTAGGCTGGTCTTATATTCTTGGTAAATCCCACCTCTCCTTAAAGGCCTGAGATACCATGCTGGACTCTAGGTTCTGATACTTTTAGACACAGTTTTTCCAGATTAGTTTCTACCATCAGGTAGGTTTCAAATAGGAACCCCAACACTCCCCAACAGATACTTGAAAAAATAAGGAATCTCCAGACACAAAGTTAGAAAGGAGTTCCAGCTCCGCAGACAACAGGCCAGTTTGCTGCTCTTGCTGATTTGCTACACAGACTCTCAACTTAATCAGGTTAGGTTTCATTATTTGGGCCCTGGTTATATATAACTCCCCAAATCTGTCCTTTTGTGTTACCTCCATCTTCACTAAAGTTGTGTTTTATGATAACTTACATCTGGTTGAGGCTATACAAAAAAAGGTAAAAGTAGAACTGGGCACATATCTCAGTGGTGGAACACTTGCCTACCACACATTATGCCCTGGATTTCAATCCTAGTATCATTCCCAGCACCAAAACAATGTAGGGAGAAAAGAACCCATACTCTGAAGGGTCAAAGTAGGATAGATGAGTGTATGTATGTATATATATATATATATATGTGTGTGTGTGTGTGTGTGTGTGTGTATGTATGTATGTACATATGTGTGTATATATATATACATATATATATGAATGGTTTATGTATCTATTATTCGTTCATTTATTCATTTGTTATTTTAGCCTCTAGGTGATGTTTTTGTTATAGGTCAAACATAGGGATGTAGACTAGAAATCAAATGAAGTAAATGGTAGTCAATAGGTTGGATATTTTCTGACAGTATGTGAAGTACTGAAGGAAGTACATGACGATGGATGAATTCCCCAGTACACACTTTTACATCTTTTTGTGCTGTGTCTTGTGACAGGATCTCTCTCTGTGACCCAGGCTCTACCAGAACTAATGATTCTGCTACTGCAAGCCTCTGAATGCTTTGATTACAGACTTGAGACAGGATACCCATTTTAGATACAGACACTACCCTCTTTAAACCTCTTTCAGTCTTAGATCTGGGAAACAGTTCAGAGAAGAACTGTTTATCTTGGAAAATAGTCTTGGAATTCTTTTCTTAAAACAAAAGATTGCCAGGTGGTGGTGGTGCACACCTTTAATCCCAGCACTCTGGAAGGCAGAGGTAGGTGGATTCTGAGTTCGAGGCCAGCCTGGTCTACAGAGTGAGTTCCAGGAGAGCCAGGGCTATCCAGAGAAACCCTGTCTCGGAAAAAACCAAATCCAAAATAGCAAAACAAATAATAAAAAGATTATTTTAAAAATTGCATTCATTGTTTGTTTGTTCATTTTTGAGACAGGGTCTTACTTTGTAGCTCTGGCTGCCCTGAAGCTCACTATATCAGGCTGGCCTCAAGCTCACAGATATTCACCTGCCTCTGCCTCCCAGTTGGTGGGATCAAAGACATATATCACTACACTTAGCCTGTGTGTGTGTGTGTGTGTGTGTGTGTGTGTGTGTGTGAGACCTCACTTGTGTGGAGGTCAGTGGACAACTACTTTTGGGAATTGGTTTTCTTCTACCACGTGGGTCTTGGTGATTGAACACATATTGTTAAGTTTAACAACAAGCACCTTTACTCTCTGAGATATCAAGCCAACCCCCTATGTATTTATTATTATACATGAGTTTATGTGCACCAAATGTATACAGGATCCTGCTGAGACCAGAGGAGGGTATTAGAGTACCTTAAACTGGCAGCTTCAAAGTGCTGTGTGGATGCTGGGAGTGGAACTTAGGTCCTCTGTAAGAACAAATATTCGTTACTGCTGAAACATCTCTTCAGCCTTTCTATAATCCCTGAGTGCCAAGACTTTCTTGGAAGGACCCACTACTTAGTCTGAAGGTGGAGTAATCACTACCTGTCTTAAACAATAAACTCATTGGGAGGGATTCCTAGTAGCCAGGTCTTTTATTGTTGCCAAGACTCACAGAGGGAGAAGCTCAGATGGGATGGATATATAATAGCAACTTGTGGAACAAAGGAAATCCCATATTTGATAGACATTAGAAGGGAGGGGTCTCTGAGATAGGAGAGGAGTTCTGCATTTAGCAGAGTGGGGAAGATACTACACTAGATAGAAGGTCACTACTTAGAAAGTTAATCCTGAGCCGGGTAGTGGTGGCACACGCCTGTAATCCCAGCACTTGGGAGGCAGAGGCAGGCAGATTTCTGAGTTCGAGGCCAGCCTGGTCTACAGAGTAAGCTCCAGGACAGCCAGGGCTACACAGAGAAACCCTGTCTCTAAAAAACCAAATTCAAAAAAAACCAAAAAAAAAAAAAGTTAATCTTGTTATCCCACCATACCTCTGGGGCTGCTAACATAGCAGACTAGTAGTTTAGGAGAGATATTAGAAGGATATAGGGAGGTTGCTTACAGTTCTGGGCAGAGAGCACCCTAGGAAAATTCAGATTAATAAAGTTTGTCATCTCCTCAAGTGAGAATATGGTTTGGTAGTGATCAGATATGACAAGTCCAGAAAACAAAGTAAATTGTGAGAAAGACCATAAAGATGGTAGAAAACATATCAACATAAAGGAATAGGTCTTCTGGATGGATAGCTATCTAGATAGATAGAAAGATAGACAGATCATATACATACACATTTAATTTGCTTACATGTCTGTCAGTGTACTACTTTCCTGCCTATTGCCTGCAGACGCCAGAAGAGGACACCAGACCCTCTGTAACTGGATTAGAGATGGTTGTTGAATCCAGCTTCTCTGGAAGAGTATCAAGTGTTCTAACTGCTGAGCCATCTACCCAGCTCTGCTTTTAGAGGTCTTTAGTCACCTAATAAGTGACAGACACTACCCACCCCACCCCCAACCAGTGACATAGTCTCTTGATTCTGTGATGTTCTCTGAGTGGTTCTTTGATCATCTCACTTGGGCTTCCCATGAACACACAGAAGATCTCTGGAAACAGCTCATTGGCCAGAGATGGCTTCATTCATATAGGCGATCATTTTGAGTGTCAGGTTGCCCTGGCTCCTTTGGAGCATGGTGCTGCAGATGATAGTGGAAGAGTTATGAGTAAAGGAGAAGCTACCAGGCATCACCACGCTACAGCACGAGCACCATCCTCTTTACTATATTCTAGTGTTCATAGTAATGCATGGTGCCTGTCTACACTCACTGTAATAAGTTAGACTCCTTACCCTAGCCCTCTCAGTGTTTTTGAGACAGCGTCTTACTATGTAGGCCAGATTGATCTTGAATTCTTCATGATCTTCCAGTCTTAGCTTCTCCAGCGGTGGGATCACAGGTATGCACCAACACATCTAGAGAGACCCTAATGATGAGAGCTGTTGTAATTTTTTTTTTTTTACTTTTTAAAAAAAAGATTATTTTATTTATTTATTTATTTATTAATTATATGTAAGCACACTGTAGCTGTCTCCAGACACAGCAGAAAAGGGCATCGGATCTCATTATGGATAGTTGTGAGCCACCTTGTGGTTGCTGGGATTTGAACTCAGGACCCCCAGAAGAGCAGTCAGTGCTCTTAACCACTGAGCTGTCTTCCTTTCCCTCTCCTTTCCTAGCCTCCTTGCCCATCTCTTCTCCTTTTCTGTCTCCTTAGAGACCAAGTTCGTGGCATTATGCATGCTAGGCAACTGCTCTGTAGTGCTCTACCCTCACCACTACCTCAGCCATACCCAGCGGCTGTGTTTTACTATATGTTCAACAATCAGTGCCTCTACAGTAACTTAATGTACATGTACTCTTTGTGATAGAGACACCTTGAGAAGCTTACACTCAGGATAGGGGAACAAAATAATGTAAACATTGGCAGATAAAATGTCAGCACTAGCAATCTTTTATTGTGTGAAAAAAATCAATGCTAGAAAGTCATGATACAACATATATGCTTCCTAATAAATAACAATGGAAGGCAAGTATAAGAAGAGGAGAAGGCTGGAGATCTAGTTCATTTGGTATTATGAACAAAGCTATGGGTTCAAACCCCAGCACTGCATACATTGGATATGGTGCTGCATACCCAGCGTTCAGGTAGGATGAGAAGGAGCAGAACTTCCAGTTCATTTTCACCCACATAGAAAGTTTGGCTCCATGAGAGTCAAATGATTACAACAAAAGTAATTTCATGTGGGCTGGAGAGATGGCTCAGAGATTAAGAGCACTGATTACTCTTCCAGAGTTCCTGAGTTCAATTCCCAGCAACCATCTGTAATGGGATCTGATGCCCTTCTCTGGTGTGTCTGAAGACAGCTCCAGTGTACTCATAAAATCAAATAAAGCTTAAAAATGAGTTCACATATATCTAATCAGGCTACCAAAGAATTTTTTAAGTTTTTAAAATTTAGTCTTAGATATATTTATATTATTTTTGTATGTTTTGCTTACATGTATGTGCATCAAGTGCATGCCTGGTGCCAAGGTGGTAGGAAGAGGGCATTGGATCCTCTGGAATTGGAGTTGAGGATGGTGGTGAGGTACCATGTGGGTGCTGTGGATAGAACTCAGGTCCTCTGTAAGAAAAATGAGTGCTTTTAACTGCTGAACTATCTCCTCAGTCCTAGAAATCTTTAAAAAATATAAAAAAAATAATTGAGTGAAGCACAGTGGTGCCACATACCTTTAATCCTGCATTTAGCAAGCAGAGGCAGGTAGATCTCTGAGTTCCAGTCCAGTCTGATATACATTGTGAGGCACTGTCTCAATGAATAAATAAATAAAAACAAATAAATAAGTTATATTATCATGCATGCGTAACTTTAAATTGATTTATCTTCAGTAAGTCAACAGGCAGAGAAATGCAAAAATATTTCTTTCTTAAAACAGTTAATAAGAGCTCCTTTCTTCTGTGCTCCCTTTAATCCAGGAGTTCAAGGTCATTCTCTGCTATATTTAGCAAATTTATGGCCAGCACCAGAAACATTGTCTCAAAACAAGAAAATCCCCAAATTACAGTATATCAGACTTTCTAAGTATTCATTTTCCATATTGTTTTGAAGACTTGAAATCCAAGGTTAAGGGGCTAAAGGGTTTATTTTCCTTTTTTCTTTCTTTTAATTTTATTTTATTTGTGTGTACATGTCCATGTATGCGTGGGTCTATGCCACCTGTGTGCAGGTGCCCTCTGAGGCCAGAGGAGAGGGCATGGAATCCCCTGGAGCTAGAGTTATAGAAGGTTGTGAAGCCAACGGACATGGATGCAGGGAACTAAATTCAAGTCCTTTGGGAAAGCATCAAGTGCTCTTCATCACTGAGCCATCTCTCCAGTCCCCAGGTTTCCCCTGTTTTACAACAAACTTATGTTATTATGTATGAGAAACTTGAAACTGAGTTATCTTCACTAAGTCAATAGGTAGAGACATGAAAAAAAACTAATGATATTTGTAAGTTGCTCACAGTTAATGAAGTTCCTTCTCCTAGACTTGAAGTCTACAAGTAGCCTTTTGTCTGTTTTCCTGGTGTCTCTTTCTCTTCTTACAAGAGCACAGCCCTTATTTCATTATAGCTCTGTTTTAAATAATGAAGATTCATTTCAGGACAGCCAGGGCTACACAGAAAAACCCTGTCTTGAAAAAACAAAAACCAAAAAATAAAAATTAAAAAATGATTAATGAAGATTCTTTCCAGGTACAGTAGAGCGATTGACTTAAGTCTGATTTCAAGAAATGTGGTCCTTTAATAATGCCAGATACTCACAGCAGTGGCCAGGGAGGAAGCTGGGATAGGAGATATACTAGCAAACTGAATAACAAAGTCCTTATATTTATAGACTTTAGAGGAAAGAGGTATCTGAATGTAGAAGAGAAGGGTTTCCAGGATTAGCAGATGTGAGAAGGACTAGACTAGTAGTTTTCAACCTCCCTAATGCTGCAACCTTTAACACAGTTCCCCGTGCTGTGGTGAGCCCCCACTCCACCATAAAATTATTTTTGTTGCTATTTTGTAACTGTAATTTTACTACAGTTATGAATCATAATGTAAGTGTCTTGTGTTTTCTGATGGTCTTAGGCGGCCCCTGTGAAGGGCTATTCAACATCCCAGTGAAGTCACAACCCACAGGTTGAGAACCACTGAGCAGGCTTAACTATAGAGCAGTAATTTAGGAAGCTGGTTCTGTTCCACCTGACCTTGGGACTGTTACATGCTAAGAGTTTAGCAACTTACAGAAAGTACTAGGTAGGATATGGGGTGCCTTAGTCATTGTGCCAAAGTGCTCTTCAGATCCCCAACTCCTTCCAGCTTTGCTGACTACAACATACTTCTCTCTCTTGGTCTGATTTCCACACCAGTCCACCACTCTTGGGAGGTATCCCATGACTCTGGTGTCTGCAACATCTTAGGTTCTCCAACATAATCTAGTCTTCACATTCATAGCTTCAGACAATGGCCTTTCTGGGCATCCATGCAGGGACATCCCTAATGTATGCCTGGCCTCAGCAGCTTTTCTTAGCTTCAGGGGGAGATTACATAAACCCTTTTTGTATCCTTGACTCTAAAGCCAGATCCATGTGACTGAAGCTACCAAGTTCTTCTGCTTCGTGGGGCTGGAACTCGCCCTCCTTGCTTAATTGTGTTTGCATCAGCTTTAAGTTACTGATGGCTTCCATTACTGTTTAAATTTTTCTGTAGTTCTTTTTCCACAAGTTGAAAGCTTATCTGGGTGGGGTCTTCCCTGAAGTCACAATTCCTTTCATTACATATAAGATAAGGCTTTTCTGTAACCTTTTTATCTCCTTGAGCACAGGACTTGGCTCTGTTACTCTTCTCGGTGCTCCTTTTCTCTTCAGGCTATACGTCGTGTATTTCTTTGTCCAGCTTTGTTGTGGTAAAATCTCCAACCCAAATATACCCCCAGCAAGGAAAACACAACTCAAATAATATGAATACAAGCTGTTCACCTAGATTGGGCAGATTTCGCACTGCACTACCATCTTTCCTGTCTGTGAGACCCTTTATAACTTGCAGTGTCTCCAAGCCATGTGCTTCTGCTTCTCCTCTCTCCCTCTCCCAAAACTTTCTTCTCCTCTGGCTTTCTCTCCTTCTCACTCAAAACCTTCTCCTCCTCCTGCCCCATCCCCGGGGCTGCAGCCTATCTTTATAAATTAAGGCGGGAAGCAGGTTTACAGAAAATCACCTGAGTGCTGACTCATTCCTTGTTGGAAGCCCCTCAGGGGAGAACGGAATTAGCATGAAATAGAATTAGCCCCAGGGCTGTCCACAGCACAGCTTGTTCCTGTTCCTTTTCATTATAGATCTAAAAACCCCGTGACAGAGTCAAAACTATGTGGTCTTGAAATCCCTTCTGCCAACAGCATTAATCCAAACTCTGTAACTTAGTCTCAGACAGATTTTTAAGGATGAGGTAAAAAAGCAGCCACATTCCTTCCCAAAATATCACAAGAATGGCACAAGAATATCACTTACTAATATTCTCCCCCTGTGGAACTTATTAAGCTGGGCATCATAGCTGACTTTGCTCTTAGCACCGCTCTCTTCCAGTCCCATTAAGCTCAAAGCATCCGACTGGGGCAGTAGAGCGTGCCAGGGAACTTGATACCTCATACCTGAGGATAGTGGGTGTTTCATCTACTCCTGACTAGATTACTGGCCTAGAACACTTGACCACAATTTCCCCACAAAGAAGATGACCACTAGTCAAGTAACATAGAACACCGAGTTCTACATGCTAATGGTGTATGTAGATGGGCCCTGAGGTTTTAGACAATAAGCTTCCCTTCCTGAACATTCCTTCCTGCAGAGGGTATTTAAGCTCTGGTCCACCCTGAAGTTTTATGCATCTATCTTCTACTGCCAAAAACCTGTATGGACAAGCAAGAACCTCTGTGGTAGGAAGCCTTCGCCATACAGAGCCACACCTCTTAACTATCCTGCAGAAAGCCCTCTGTGCTCCCAGTCACTCACAGCTAAGCTAAACCAGAGTGTCCCCCACCCCACCCCGTTCCCTGGGCCCCCAGCTCATCACAGGGCAGCAAGGGCCCCGTCTATTCCTGACTCCTTGTGGTTTCCAGCTGCAGCTGGATGCCTGGGCATTCGGGAACCCCAGCTCTGCCCTCAGCCTGTGCTGTTTTCACCCAAGCTGGGGTCTCCATTTTAGGCTGTGTTCTCCCAACCCCCAAGCAGTGTTTCCAGCTTCCTGCAAGCCTAGCACCTGATGGCGGCATAGGGTGAAGTGCAGCATAGAGCTTTGCATTTCATCTACTCAAATGGAACTCAAAACCACATCCAACCACTTTCCTGATCCAATATCTCAAAGTCCATATTCCATCAACCACAGCATGGTTAGACCTGTGACAGCAAGGCACCACTTCTGGTACCAACCTCTGTCTTAGTCAGGGTTCTACTGCTGAACAGACACCATGACCAATGCATATCTTATAAAAGAAAGTTTTTGATTGGAAGCTTGCTTACAGTTTCACACATTTAAGTTTATTAACATCAAGGCAATTAACATCAAGGCAGGGAGCCTGGCAGTATCCAGGTGTGGTGTTGGAGAGCTACATCTTGAGAGAGAGAGAGAGAGAGAGAGAGAGAGAGAGAGAGAGAGAGAGAGAGAGAGAGAGAGATGTCATGGGCTTAACAAGGGCTTTTGAAAACTCAAAACCCATTGGACAATAGTGGCACTCGCCTTTAATCCCAGCACTCGGGAGGCAGAGGCTGGCAGATTTCTGAGTTCGAGGCCAGCCTGGTCTACAGAGTGAGTTCCAGGACAGCCAGGGCTACACAGAGAAACCCTGTTTCGGAAAAAAACAAAACAAAACAAAAAACAACAAAAACACCAAAAAACAAACAAACAAAAAACCCACCACAACAACAAAAAACTCAAAATCCACACCCAGGGATATACTTCCTCCAGCAAGACCACACCCCCCAATTCTTCTAATCCACTCCTGGCTGACTAAGCATTCAAATATATGAGCCTACTCAAACCATCACATCAGGTGTGGCTGATCCCTTCAATAAAGGATCCTTCTTGATCAAATACCTCTCCCTCCTTATGATGTTATTTTGTTAGTGCAGTTTATAAAGTGTTTGTTGCAGTTTTCTTCTTAATCCAGCTAGCTCCCAAATAATTGAGTCTGGACTATTATATTTATTTAATAAGCTTTAAGAGCACAACTACTGAGCAGTATTGCTCAATTTTGATCCTCTAAATTAATTTGGCTACCTCCCATAAAACCCAGTTCATACTTGCATTTTAGTACTGATCCAGGTGGTTTTTTGTTTTTTTGTTTTTGGTTTTTGGTTTTTTGAAACAGGGTTTCTCTGTGTAGCCCTGGCTGTCCTGGAACTCACTCTATAAACCAGGTTGGCCTCAAACTCAGAAACCTGGCCGCCTCTGCCTCCCAAGTGCTGGGATTAAAGGCTTGTGCCACCACCGCCAGGCAATCTAGGTATTTTTTTTAACGGTTTCTCTTGAACTCTCTTCTTGTGGGCTAATCCCCACTTCCTCTCTCCGCCAGCCCGGGCTGGGAGGAAGTCCTGCCCTATTCTCTTCTCTGCTCAGTCATTGGCTGACCAGCTTTTATTGACAAATCAGAGACTAAATGGGGAGCAATGCTTACACAATAGTGAGGCAGGAAATACTTAGGATAAAGATTACTACCAGATATAGGGTCATAGAAATCAGCATTTAAGCAATACATGGATAATCTTTACACAATGCACAATAACATTATGCCTATATTATTAAACTTAATTACTTCTTTAAAAGTATTATCCTGATGGTGCAGACCCGTACCTGAAAGGCTAAGGCAGGAGGATGACAAGTTTAAGAGTTGAATGGGCATCATAGTAAGTCGGTCTAAAGCCAGCATGGGTAACTTAGTGAAACTGTCTTAAAACAAAACAAAAAAATAACTCAGTAGTAGAGGGCTTGCCCAGCGTATACAGGACCTACGGTTCAATCTTCAGTAAGAGAGTGCCATCAACAATGGGCGCCATGGACTCCACTCTTTCTTCTCTGAGTTGACTCTTTATTGACTTCCCTTCCAGACTAAAGATTGCTTTTGAGGAGCTGGAGGGATGGCTAGTGATTAAGAGAGAGTGTGTACTGCTCTTGCAGAAGATTCAGGTTAGGTTCTCTGACCCACATGCAGCTAGCAACTAACTGCCTGTAACTCTGCCTCCACGGGATCTAACACCCCTGGTTTCCATAAGCATTTGTGTACACTTCCTCCCAACAAACACATACATGTGAAGCTAAAATACGTATTTTGGAGACGGGGGTCTCTCTACGTAGCCCTGGATGTCCTGGAACTCTATGAAGATAAGGCTAGCCTCACAGTGATCCACCTGCCTCTGCTCATAGAATATCTAGATTAGGGTGAATGCCACCATGCCCCACATAAAATAACTATTTAAGACATGACTGTCATAATATGCAGAGTGAATTAGTTCAGGTTGGCTAGGGTGGGATAGAGCAGGAATTTCTCTGAGCCTGCACTCCCTTGTGTTTCAGGTCTTGTGAATGTTAGTTCTTCCCGTTTTCTTTAAGTTGTCAGCCTCCCTTTCTGGAGCCATTCTTTGGGGTCAAAGACGTTAGATTATTTCTTCACATCTATCCAGTTCAGGCATTAAGTGAGGGAAAAATGGAGAAATGAAATAAAAGGCCAGGGGCTGGAGAGATGGCTCAGCGGTTAAGAGCATTGTCTGCTTTTCCAAAGATTCTGAGTTCAAATCCCAGCAACCACATGGTGGCTAAAACCATCTGTATGAGATCTGACTTCTTCTTCTGGTGTGTCTGAAGACAGCTACAGTGTACTTGCATGTAACAATGAAAGAAAGGAAGGAAGGAAGGAAAGAAAGAAAAGAAAGGAAGGAAAGAAAAGAAAGGAAAGAAAGAAAGAAAAGAAAGGAAGGAAAGAAAGAAAGAAAGAATGAAAGAAAGAAAGAAGGAAGGAAAGAAAAGAAAGAAAGAAAAGGCCAGGCAGTAGTAGTGCACACCTTTAATCCCAGCACTTGGGAGGCAGAGGCAGGTGGATTTCTGAGTTCAAGGCCAGCCTGGTCTACAAAGTGAGTTCTAGGACAGCCAGGGCTACACAGAGAAACCCTGTGTCAAAAAAGCAAGCAAGCAAACAAACAAACAAACAAATAAATAAAAACAAAAAAGAAATGAAATAAAACAACAAAAGTGATACCTTTAACAACAAAATAAACTAAAATATATCAATTTCAGTAATTGGAGAAGTATTGGTGGTAGTGAGCATAAATAATATTGCAAGTGGATAAAACTGTTTTTGTGGTCTACAAAGAATGAAACATAACATTTGAGAGAAGTATTAAACAAGTTTCTCACAAAAAGAATCTGGGGATTCTTTTCTTTTGAAATGGGGTCTCATATAGTTCAGGCTAGCTTTCAACCTGTTTGTAGCTGAGAATGACCTTCAATTTCTTTTTTTTTTTTTTTTTTTTTTTTTTTTTTTTAACAGAGCTGAGGACCGAACCCAGGGCCTTGCGCTTGCTAGGCAAGCGCTCTACCACTGAGCTAAATCCCCAACCCCATGACCTTCAATTTCTGAACCTTCTATTTTTATATTCCAAGTTCTAGGCTTACCCTAGTTTTATGTTGAGGACTGAGCCCAGGGCTTTGTGAACTAGACAGAAATTCTGTCGTTGAGTTAGAGCTCAGCCCTTGTGATTCTTCTACTTGGGTTTTTTGAGACAGGGTTTCTCTGTGTAGCTCTGGCTGTCCTGGAACTCACTTTGTAGACTAGGCTGGTCTTGAACTCAGAAATCTACCTGCCTTTACCTCCCAAGTGCTGGGATTAAAGGTGTGAGCTTCCACTCATGATTATGTTGTCATAATTTTATTAAATGCAAATAACCACATGGCTATTCTGAGTATTGTGGGATTCTAGATGATGCTGATAAACTCAATTTTCATTTTTCGTTGCATCTGATTTAAGGTTAGGTAGATATCAAAAGATAAAAAAGAAACAATAGGGGCTGGAGAGATGGTTCAGTGGTTAAGAGCACTGACTGCTCTTCCAGAGGTCCTGAGTTCAATTCCCAGCAACCACATAGTGGCTCATAATCACCTGTAATGGGATCTGATGCCTCCTTCTGGTGTGTCTGAAGACAGTCACAGTGTACTCATATACATAAAATAAGTAAATAATTCTAAAAACCCCAGGAAATAGTAACAGTCAACATTTATTGTGTGTTTATTATAATTATAGTGCCAGGTACTTAACAAAACACTTAACTATATTATATGATCCTTGTAGGAGTAGCAAAACCAAAAACCTCTAGTCATTTTCCAGATGAGAAAAATTTAGGCATAAAAATTTTATTGGGGATGGATGGCATAGTTGGTAGGCAAAGGGTAGAGGTAGCGATCTCATATGTAGGTAGTTTGTATTAGCACTACTGTTCATTTGTAGTATGGATTCAGGAATGAGGGTAGAGGTAGCGATCTCATATGTAGGTAGTTTGAATTAGTACTGCTGTTCATTTGTAGTATGGATTCAGGAATGAGGGTAGAGGTAGCGATCTCATATGTAGGTAGTTTGAATTAGTACTGCTGTTCATTTGTAGTATGGATTCAGGAATGAGGGTAGAGGTAGCGATCTCATATGTAGGTAGTTTGTATTAGCACTACTGTTCATTTGTAGTATGGATTCAGGAATGAGGTTACATCGAAGTGCCTGGGACTATGATTCTCAAATTCTATGTCATATTGGAGACTCCTCCAATACCATTATGTAAATGTAACGTTTGATCTCTAGCGGTAATTGTTGTCCTGGAGTCTTACTGCCTCAGTCTGCTAACCTAGGCCCAGCCCTGGCAGCTTCTAGCCTCCGTTCAGTCTAATCTAGGTCTAGAATGTTTTCAGCCTCTGAGACTTGCTGCTAAATAAGCTCACCCTTTTTTCTTCTTTCTGCTCTCTGGCTGGATAGTCAACTCAGCTGTTGTGGTTCAAACTCCTCTCCATGATAACCGATTCAATCTGGCTTCTCTGGGCTACTCCTGAATTGCTCTACTTGACCTCAAATTATCTCTGTCAATGTATTCTAATCTTCTGGCTCCTTCCCATTCTCTGGCTCCTTCTATCTTCCCCTGTGTCTAGTTTGTTCTCTCTCTGAACCCTGTCTCTGTACAAACTGTTCCAGTAAAACTGCCTCCTCTCTCTCTCTCTCTCAATGCTCTGTTCCTCAAGTAGATTCCTTTTCCCATCTCTTCTCAGGAGAGTTGGGAATATCCTATTCTGTCAAATCTTTTCTCTGATTCAGCACTCTGTCTACTCAATCAGAAGTCACTTGCAAACATGGGTGCTTCCTTCTACAAACTAACTTTACCTTTATTGTTTGAGATTAAAGGTATTCACTGTATTCCAGTCAGAGGGATTAAAGGTATGTGCTAAGGCAGAACCACACCACAATTAGAAATAGCTTTATTCAGTAAGTAACACAACCTCAGTGTGTTCACAATGTGATCAAATATCCTGCAACATTTCCCCTTTTCAACTAAGCTGAAAATTGTACATAGTTTAACTTTTTATGGTAGAAACAATTATCAATCCCATAATCTTAACAATGTGGATGTCCTTATGTCGATCCCTTGATGAGACGGCCCTTCATAACTGCAGTCCTAACCATCTGTCTTCAGCAAAAGTCTACCTCAGCATCAAGGCTCTCAGTCTGCCAGTCTGATGAAACTGTCCTTCTTCAGCTGGTTTGTTGAGCTGTCTCTGTACAGGAGGGATCTGTTTTTTGCATCATCTGCATTGCTGTCTTTCCCTGTCTCTTCCTTGAATCCTACCTTTCATATGGAAGCTTCTCTTGTTCACATCTGATCTTTAGGAATTTTGGCTCTTCCCCAATATAAGACATTCCCTGAATTCCATTCTGATATTAAAACATCTTTAAAGTATACAGGTTGATCTAATTCAACAGTTTTTCTACACCACTAGGTAATTAAATATTTTTTAAATCTATGTATTTTAGATTCAAATTATTTATTTATTTGAGATAGACTCTTACTTTGTAGCCTAAGCTGTCCTCAAACTTCTGGGTTCCAATGATTCTTTTGCCTCAGCCTTCCCAGTAGCTAGAATTCAAGCCAGTGCCAACATTCTGCATATGCATACACACACATATACACACACTCTCACACACATTCACTCATACACACATTCACACACTCACACACTCACATATGGCAGTGTTGAAGGGTGTCATGCATGCTAGGAAAGCACTCTAGTCTTTGGACTATACTCTCAGATCCAAAATACTTTTTCTTTTTTTTGGGGGGGGGGTGTTGGATTTGGTTTTTTTGAGTCAGGGTTTCTCTGTATAGCCGTGGCTGTCCTGGAACTCACTGTGTAGACCAGACTGGCTTCGAACTCAGAAATCCGCCTGCTTCTGCCTCCCAGAGTGCTGGGATTACGCGTGTGCGCCACCACTGCCCGGCTCCAAAATACTTTTAAATATCAAAAAAGGCACACAATATTGACAGTTCTTTATGCTATATAAATTATTAGCTTGAAACAATCATAGTTTGAACATTAGAACATATAACATGTTCTTAAGAACATGATGTTCTAATGATGACATACCTTTACAAGGCTGTTTATAGAAGATCCTGCTGCTAAAAGGTAAATGCTGCTCAAACTCAGCATGGAACAAGAAATGGAGTAGTTGTTTAGGGTTGTAATGTTTGGGAAACTGTGTGGTCCCAAGAAGTTCACATACCCATTAGGTTTCAGCATACCATTTGTAATTATTTACAAAGAAAATGAAGCCAGGTGTGGTAACGTATGCCGTTAATCACAAAGCTCAAACTTAGATTAGTTCCAACACAGAGGCAGGGAGCTCTCAGTGAGTTTGAGACTAGCCTGGTCTTCTTAGTGAGTGCAAGGCCAACCAGGGCTATACAGTGAGCCATTGTCTTAAAATGAACAGCAAAAATGCTCAAGCTGAGCACAGTGGTGCACACCTTTAACCCCTGTACTGTGGAGGTCTCAGCAAGACGACTGAAGGAGAGCCCAGACTACAGGACACAGCCTAATCTCTCTTTTTCTCTTTCCTTTTTTCTTTTCTCTTTCTTTCTCTCTTTCTTTCTCTCTCTTTCTCTCTCTCTTTCTTTCTTTGAAACAAGGTCTTTCTAAATCATCTGGCTGTCTTAGAACTCTTTGTAGGCCAGATTAGCCACAAATCAGAGTCTCCTGTTTCTACTCCCAAATCCTGGGATTAAAGGCATGTGTTACCATGAATGGCTCTAAGGTTTCAAAAAAGCCTAATAGTGATGATAATAATTTTTTGTTTTTTTGGATTTGTTTTTTTCGAGACAGGGTTTCTCTGTATAGCCCTGGCTGTCCTGGAACTCACTCTGTAGACCAGGCTAGCTTCGAACTCAGAAATCTGCCTGCCTCTGCCTCCCAGAGTGCTGGGATTACAGGCGTGCACCACCACCGCCTGGCTGATGATAATAATTTAAACCAATCAAAAATAAAATCTTACTGCTGGCTGTGGTGGTGTGCACTTTTAATCCCAGCACTCAGGAAGGAGTTCCAGGACAGTCAGAGCTACACAGAGAAACACTTTCTTTAAAACAAAACAGAACAATAAAACCCCAAACAAACAAAAACAATAAAAAGTTAACAATTAAGGGTTGAAGAGAACTCTCCAGTAGTTAAGAGCATTGGCTATTCCCCCAGAAGACCTGACCGCAGTTCCTGACTTACACCTGTGTGTAACTCCGTCTCCAGGAGTTAATACACTTTCACACAGAGGCACGTGCAGGCAAAGTACTGCACACACAATAAAAAATAAGTAAATAAAACAAAAGGTTTTTGGGGGGGGGTTTATTTTTTTGGATTTGGTTTTTTTTTTTTTTTTTTCCTAGACAGAGTTTCTCTGTATAGCCCTGGCTGTCCTGGAACTCACTCTGTAGACCAGGCTGGCCTTGAACTCAGAAATCCACCTGCCTCTGCCTCCCAGAGTGCTGGGATTACAGCCGTGCGCCACCGCTGCCCGGTTTTTGGTCTTGAAAAAACCAAATCCAAAAAAAAAAAAAATTATTTATTTTTTATATGTGATTACACTGTAGCTGTCCTGGGATACCAGAAAGAGGCATCAGATCCCATTACAGATTGTTGTGAGCCACCACATGGTTGCTGGAATTTTTTTCTTTCTCTTTGAAACAGCATAAACTGGCCCAGGTTGGGCTCAATCTATACACTCCTCCTGTATCAGCCTTTTCCAGTACTGGGATTACAGAAAGGAGCCACACCCAGCTACTGCTGCTGCTGCTGCTACGGCTGCTACTACTACTACTACTACTACTACTACTGAGGCAGCAGTCCAGGCTGGCCCGGAACTCAGAGATCCTCTGCTTTGGCCCTGAGTACTGGGATTAAAGGTGTATACCACCACACCAAATTCTCCAGCAATTATTTTACTCTTATACTCACTCCACTAACACTGGTGCACAGTTAATGCTCAATAAATATTCTTTAAGTGAATGAGAAAACAGGTTTGGAAAACAGTGGCTTGAGTTGTGGTATAAACTGTCAAGCAGGAGAGAAACAGTTAAAGAATTTCAAGATCTAAGCATGTTATAACCGTTATGTAAACTTTGATTATGGAAAAGGAATACCAAATACTTTCCACAGTGCACTGTTTACTTCTGGGTGTGTATGTGAGGGGTGGGGGGGGGGCAATGTGTGCTTCTGTTATGAGACTTTCCTTCTTGACAAGAGTTCTCAAAGTTAGCAGAATCGCTTGGACTCAGTACTGCCCGTCTAATCAACTTGCCATCCTGTCTATGCCTAGTTAGGGTCCAAGCCACCTAGAACTCATTCCATCTGGGCCTCAAAGTGGGTCCCCAAATCCTGCAGGCTTCATTCAAGTCAGCACTGTTGCTCGCCAGTGCACCACTTCCCTGTTCCCGAAAGCAACTCAGACTCAGTTTCGTTTCATTTTATTTCAAGATTGCACAATCTATGGTCTGAATTTTTTTCACTTTTTAAATTTTTACCCAACACCACAGCGGAGAATGGAATTGCAGATAGGCGGTTCCGGGGCTCTCCACCCTGCTTCTCTTCCCACGCAGGCCTCCTTTTCTGGCTGGAAGAATCATGAATGTGTGCGGGGATCACCTGCTAGTTGCTTTAGTCTAGGAGTGGGTCTCTTTGAAACGAACTCTGGAGAGGTTTCCTGCCACACCTCTGGATGTGTCACCATGGAGACAAAGCTGCTGCCATTGGCTGGCGCCTGGGCTGGGGCTATAAAGGCCGGCCCAGCGAATAGTGCACTAACAGTCTTGACCGGACCCAGGCGGTGTCGCCGTGGAGCGGAAAGGGCAGGATTTCCGCGCGGCCGTCGGTGACACTATGGAGAACGAGTAAGTGCCGGGCCGGGGCACTCGGGTCTGCCGAGGGGGGACGGGCTATCGCTGAGAACTGGGAACTTAGCAGCTTGGGCCCAGAGAAGGAGCGAGTCTGCTGAGGATGCAGAGAGGCCTGGCACAGAGCCCAGTGGTGGACTCAGGGCTCCGGAATGGTGGGGCGCCAGGCGCCGCTGGCAGTCAGGCGCGGGAACCAGCGGTAGGGGCGCCCCGGAGCAGGAAGAAACAGGTTAGCGCAGTGTAGGCACTATCACCAGGAACATTGTGCCTCTGTGGTGTATGTGGATGTGTGTGGGAAAGGAGGCACAAGCCCTGACTACTTAATAACACAAGTTTCCGTTCTAGGGGTCCAGGTAATCCAGGAGATAATTATGTTGTGCTATCCCGCAGTTCTTTAGAAGGAAAATTGCTCACTTTCCACGACAGCCCCTCTCTTTCCTCCAAGCTGGAAGTCGCGTTAACAAATTAGGAATAGAGTCGCTTTAAGGCTGGGAAGTCTGTATTCCCTGACCTGCTTAGACACTTAGACACTCCTTCCTGTCCACTTAAAAAAATCTCCCTTGGTTTTGCGTCGGGAATTCCTAGATTGACTCATCAGCAGAGCTGTAAGGATCGCAGTAGCTTTAGGATGATCTCAGGTCCGATGTGTCCTTAGGGACTGTGAGCTATGGCTGGACATGGCCGGGTGGCCAAGCCTCATACTTCCGGCCCTTTAGGATGCTATCGCATTAAATTCTTGCCTACTTAATTGCTTCAGTTTGTCACTCTGTGGCTCTATCCATCCCTGCCCTACCTAGCTGTTTTACTGAGGATAACCTGTTGTGCTGTAGTCCTGTTCTGTTTCCTATAACATACTCTGTGGCAGTGTGTGACAAGGTCTTGCTCTGCTTCCAGGCTAGACTCAAGTTACCCTAATGCCTGGCTCTGCCGTGTAGCTGAGATTTAAGGCTTTCTGGTGGAAGAAAGAAAATTCTTGTGGACACCTTTTCAGTTGTGTTCAGATCATGTGCAGCTGCGTTCTTCCACTCCCTCCAGCAATCTTTGATCTTTGCAGTTGGCTGTGATGGACTTGGGACTGTGAGACGTCCAGGCTGATTAGGAGGCTTTCCTCTTCATTCTGTGTTGGAACCCTCAAACTTGCAGAGATCCTCCTGCCCTCCTCCCCACTGTTGGGATTTTAAAGGTCTGTCTCCCCACTCCCGGCCCCCAGCTGATACTAGTACTTGGTTATGAGTTCTGTACGTTGCTCTTTGCTCTCTGAAGGACAAAGTACTTTAGTGTGGGGAGAAGCAAAGATGAACGTAGGGAGAGAGGGAGAGGGAGCAGCAGGAGTGGGAAGATCGACTGTTACACAACAGAGCTTCCTAGCAAGTTTGGTTGTTTGTTTACTGTTTGAGACAGTCTCTGTACATAGCCCCGGTTCTTCCTGAAACTCTCACGGTAGTCCAGGCTGGCCTTGAATTCACAGAGATCCGCCTGCCTTTGCCTCTTGACTGCTGGGATTAAAGGCATGTGCCACCCTTCCTAACTTCTTTAACAAGTTTTTCCTCTGAAGAGATGGGCCTACAAACGTCTGTTTTAACCTGGTGTCTGCAGCCAGTACTAGCTTGGCATTGTATAACCAATGTTGTGAAATAAGCCTGGGTTTTGTGTTGTTTTGCAGTCATTTAGTTTCTTAGCTGTGAATCATAGCTCACACTGTAGAGACAGGAGGATCAGGGACTCACAGTCAGTTTGAGTCTGGCCTAAGTTACACGAGACTCTGTCTGAAAACAACAACAAACTCTAAAGAAAAAGAAAAAGTTTAGTTTCTGGTCTTGAATATATTTATACGTATACCAGCCCAGGTCCAGACACTGAATAGCTTTGTTAAGTCCATATGACAGAGATCTGTATCTGGAAATCAAAGAAACTAAGGCTCTCCTGTAGACTTCTAGGAGTCTTCTTATTACTTATTAATAAAAATTGAAAAAAATTGAAGGCTGGTGGTTATTCTGCAGGTAAGGTACTCGCTGCCAAGCCTGAGTTGGGCTCCAGTCTTGTGACCCACGTGGTAGAAGGAGATAACTGACTCGCCCGTTATCCTTTGACCGCCGCCACACATGCTGTGGCATGCTTTAAACACACCACACACACATACACACCAACTAAATTAAGTGTAATTAAATGTTTAAATTAAAAATTAATTGAATTTGGGCCCGGTTAGCAGAGCAAGCCCAAGGCACCCGCAGATATGCAGAAGCCTGGGCACTAATAGAGGAGCAAGTAAGTGGTGGTGAGGCAGAAGGAAGAGAAGGGAACGCTGTGTGCACGAGGAGGCGAACGAGCGAGGAGGGGCCTGCTGGGAGGGCCTGGGGCACTACCGAGGCCATGGTGAGGTCCTGGCCCTTGCTACTGCTGAGAACCATGTCTGGGTCTGTTACCACCAAAGCCAAGTGGATATTCTGGGCTGCCGCCTGGGGACATATTAATGTCCAAGGGCTGTGCAGAGCTGGCTCTGCCCCTCACTGGCTGCAGCACTCAGGAGAGCTGGCCCTGACCCTCCTCACCTGGGCAGTGCTGGAGGGAGAGCTGCCCCAGGTGACATGGTGTGAGTGGAGGAGCTGTAGACTCAGCTGCCACCCAGGCTCAGAGCCACAGCTTTGGATTGGCCCACCCTTACATCTACCCCAAGTACGGACTGCTGGAGCAGGGACGGGGAATGGGGGTGGGTTGTTGGTCAGTAGGCAACATAGAGAGACTCTGTCTCAAACAAGAGAGAGAGAGAGAGAGAGAGAGAGAGAGAGAGAGAGAGAGAGAGACACGAGCCTTGCCTTTAGGAAGGTCTCAGTTCTTCAGATCCCTCGCATTGATTTGATCACTGCATCAGAAACCTGGCTCTATTTCTATCAGGAGAGGTATGAGCTTCCTAGTGCTGGGGTTGGGGGCAGCTTAGCAGCACAGCACTTGAGGTGGGGCTGGCAATGAAGACAGGCTTTCATTAACCTTTGCCACTGTCAGGCTCTGGATGAAGGGTGTTTCTTGTCTGCAGAGACTGGCGAATGGTTGAATAATCAGGCTGGGCTTTCATCTCTGTCCTCTGCCTTAGAATACCTGTTAGGTTTTCTGTGCTAACAGCCACTGTACTTGTCCTTTAATCCCTAGGTTCACATACGAAGATTATCAGAGCACCGCCGAGTGGCTTCGTTCTCATACTACCCATCGGCCTCAAGTGGCAGTGATCTGTGGTTCTGGCTTAGGAGGGCTGACTGCTAAATTAACTCAGGCTCAGACCTTTGAATACAGTGAGATACCCAACTTTCCCCAAAGCACAGGTACAGCTGGAGGGTGGGGTGTTAGTCACTGTTCTATTGCTGTGGAGAGACACCATGACTAAGGCAACTTTTTTTTTTTTTTTTTTTTTTTTGAGACAGGGTTTCTCTGTGTAGCCCTGGCTGTCCTGGAACTCACTGTGTAGACCAGGCTGGCCTCGAACTCAGAAATCTGCCTGCCTCTGCCTCCCAAGTGCTGGGAATTAAAGGCGTGCGCCACCACGCCCTGCTCTAAGGCAACTCTTGAAAGAAAGCATTTGATTAGAGGCTTTCTTTGATTCAGGGTTTAGTTCATTATCGTTGTGGTGAGCCTTACTGCAGGCAGGAGACTAGAGCAGTAGCTGAGAGCTACACCTTGATCTGAAGGCTGAAACAGACACAGAGCTTGGCATGGACTTCTGAAACCTCAAAGTCCACCCCTAGTGACACAGGTCTCCAACAAAGGCCACACCCAATTCTTCTAATACTTTCAAATGTAGTGCCCCTTCCTGGTGACAAGCATTCATTCGATCATCTGCACCTGTGGTGGCCACTCTTATTCACACCACCACATTGGGCTTATGAGGAGTCTAATCAAGGAGATGTTTCTACTCTTATCCTAACATTTGATCAAAGACAAATGTAAGAGGGAAAGAGACATCACAGAGTCAGAATGACTTTAGCAAGAAATCCCTCTAGTGTGTGTGTTTCTGTGGGGAGGGTTGGGGAAGGGTGCTGAGCAAACATGTCCAGCCTCCAACCCATGGACTGAAAGGAAGAACTCACTCCCACTAGTGTCTTCACACCGAAGCACACACGTACACACCTTCAATGGAAGGGGCACCGGTCGCCCAGGACAAAGGCCTGTTTCCAGGTCATCCTTCATCTCCACCTCCATCTGCAGCCTAGGCATACAGAGCAACAGTAAGCACCGTGGCCACCATGTGGTTATGGGCACACAGGGTTTAATATAGGAGAACACTTGGCTCACAGTGGCCTTTGGAAATGTACAGTTAGCTCTGTCATCAGTGTAGCACTGTGACTGAAGCATGAAAACTTAGATTTATAAAGGACAAGAACAGACTTTTTCATTTCTCTTTATTTTAAAATAACTAACTTTTTGGTATCATCATCATCATCATCATCATCATATCTTCTTACCTATCTTAGCTAACTTTTGAAACTTTTAATAAATATTTAAAAGCCCTTTGGGGTAAGAATGGAAGACCAGAGCAGGGAGGTGTGGGAGTGAGGGGAGGAAGGTTACAGGGTTACACTGTTAAGAGAGAAGGGAGAAGGCAGACAGTAGTGACTTGGTCATCTGCTGCTCCTTCCCTCAGGACGAGAGCCCTGCATTAAGTGATAAGCAAGCTAACTTGAAGTTTATCCGTTTTTTTTTTTTTGTTGTTGTTGTTGTTTTTTTTGTTTTTTGTTTTTGGATTCTTCTTGATTCTAGTGCCTCTGACAGAGCCGTTCCTTAAAGGAATGTAGTTTTGGCCATTCATTGGGGATACTGCCAGATAATGGGGATGGTAGCAACGGTTAATCTGTGTGCTCCTATGACCCACATACCCCAGCACGGGTATTGTTTCCCACAGGACTGCTATATCGGTCAAAAAGAAAGAGTTGTATGGGTCTCAATTGAACCCGTCTTCTTGGTTCATCTTTAGGATGCCAGCATATGCCAGGAGCTCTGTAGCTGGAAAAAGGAGGTACACAGGGTAGTTAGAAGAATTATCATACACATTTCAAGAATTTGGAAAATCTTAGATGAGGCCTATAATTACTGAATTACTATTTCCAGCTTTGGTTTATACTTGCCTTTGCTCCCTTGCGTATGAGTTTCTCTGTTTGGAAAATCTTTTGCAATTCCTTTTGTTATATGTTCACATCAATGTTCTTCTCCCACGTCTCTAACCTCAAGGTACATTTGCACGATTATGATGATCAGATACTGCTGTTTTGTTGATTATATCATCATACATTAGACACAGTGAGTGGCTTCTAGTAAGTCCTAGTGTGTGTGATACAGGAAAGTATGCTCACTTTTCTTTTTGAAGCAATCCCACCACATATCCCTGGCTGGCCTAGAACCTGCTATGTAGTATAGGCTAGCCTCGAACTGACAGAGACCTGCCTGCTTCTGCCTCCTGAGTACTGAGAGAAAAGCGCACACCACTACACCTGGCATAATCATTTTGCTTTTCCCCTTTTCTGTCTGTAGTGCAAGGCCATGCGGGGCGGCTGGTGTTTGGATTCCTGAATGGCAGAGCCTGTGTGATGATGCAAGGCCGGTTCCATATGTATGAAGGATACTCGCTGTCAAAGGTAGATTGGGCACAAGCTTGCCTGGATCAGGAGGAAGATGGGCGGCCTGTCCTGCTTGGTCTCTTTGGGCTGGGTCAAGTTTTTGATCTCTTGTTCCATGGTTCATATTATGCTTGCCTTTGAGCTGGTTGGTGAGGTTTTGAAAAATCTTTTCTGACCTTTTGCATCTAAGGTGACCTTCCCAGTAAGAGTTTTCCATCTTCTGGGTGTGGACACTTTGGTGGTCACCAATGCTGCTGGAGGACTCAACCCCAATTTTGAAGTTGGAGATATCATGCTGATCCGTGATCACATCAACCTGCCTGGTTTCTGTGGTCAGAACCCTCTTCGAGGCCCCAACGATGAAAGGTACACACCTTTGACCTCTTGCTCTGGATGCAGAGAGTCTGGCCTTGACCAGGAGTTGGAAAAGAAAGTTCACTTGGTGCCATTTATCTGAGATAATCCCACCTGTGTTCTAGGTTTGGAGTTCGTTTTCCTGCCATGTCTGATGCTTATGACCGGGAAATGAGGCAGAAGGCTTTGAGTGCCTGGAGACAAATGGGGGAGCAGCGAAAACTACAAGAAGGCACCTATGTGATGTTGGCAGGCCCCAACTTTGAGACTGTGGCAGAGAGTCGTCTGCTAAAGATGCTGGGAGCAGATGCTGTTGGTGAGAAGGGGGATTTGGTGATTTGATTGGTGGTTTGAGGAAAGGATCTGGTAAAATAGCAAAGGGGAAGGAGAGGTGATGGATTTGGGGGAGGATGAATTAGAATACTAGGAAAGCAGAGACCACAGGCTTGAGCTTACAGTGTGTCAGTACGGCCACCTTCTCAACCTGTGGCTGAGGTAGACTCATTAATTGTCACAAAGCACAGAAACGGATTGTGTTGGCAGAGAGTATAAGAAGCGAGTAAGGCTGCCTGAAGAGAAGGAGGGCAGCAAATGCTCAGCACGGATTTAGCTGCTTTGGATGCTTTCTGAAATTCAGTGGACATATGAGAGTGAGGGTGAGGAGACCCGCACCATGAGTCATTGTCTCTCTCCCCACTTCAGGCATGAGCACAGTCCCAGAAGTTATCGTCGCGAGACACTGTGGGCTCCGTGTCTTTGGTTTCTCACTCATTACTAACAAGGTTGTCATGGATTACGAGATCTTGGAGAAGGCCAATCACAAGGAAGTTCTGGAGGCTGGGAAAGCAGCTGCACAGACACTGGAGAGGTTCGTCTCCATTCTTATGGAGAGCATTCCTGAGTATGGCAACTGACTGGCCGTGGAGTGCACCGGGGCTTCCCTGGTAGGGTCCAAGTAGCTGTCTACTTTGGTCCCTGGATGAGGTCACTAGCCTCTGTTCTTAGATTCTAGCAGAAAGGACAGAGGAGGGTGCTTACCCTTCACTTTCCCGGTGTCCTACTGTTCTGGCGCCTGGTCCTCTTGCTTAGTTGCCTTCTCAAACTAGCTTTCATTCCACTGGAAGAGCTGGAGCCCATTCCCACAACACGGGATATATGCCTTCAAACAGTACCTTCAACATCTTGGAGATGACAGACATGTTCTGGGCTCAGTCTGCTTCCCCTAAAGACCAACCCAATACCTCTTGGATTGTATTTAGTGTCACAGTGTTTTGAGAATAAAGAGATCAGATACTTTCCTTTCGTGTGTGATTCCGTATGAAGCTGGGGCATCAGCCAGGAAAGACCTTGGAGACCACATGTCCCAAAAGCATCTAAGGATGTGTTGGTGGGTGAGGAGCAACGGATGAGGGAAAGATGGTGTGTGTGTGTGTGTGTGTGTGTGTGTATGTGTGTGTGTGGAGGGGATGCGACTTTCAGACTCGTTCCTAGCCTTCATTTCCCATGTGCTCCATTTACTTTGAGTATCTGCGTCTCACAGATCTTACTTCTCCTCCACTGCCTTTTTTTTTTTTTGGCTTCTTTTTTTTTTTTTCCTCTGCTCTGATTTCTCAGTCATGTTCTTTCCCATCCATACTGACAATGCAGCAGCAAATACCCTTTTGTCTGCCACCATTTGTCACGCTGCTGGCCACATTCATTCCAACTCCAGTCAAGCCCCGAAAGTTGGTTCACACTATTTCTGCTTAAACACCATGGAATGGCTGTTCTTGGCTGTCAACTTGGATGTTTACTACATCTGGGATAAAACTCAAATAGAAGGCACAGCTGAAGGACTTTTGCTTAATTAGAAATGGAAAGGTCTACTTTTAATCTGGATCTTTGAGGTAGGAAGACATATCTTTAATCTAGATCTTGAGTTGGAAATATTCACCTTTAATCCAGTTCTAAGCTTCTGCTGGAAGGCTATCTAAGGAAGATCATGGAAGAAGGAAACTTTGCTCTTTGCCTGCTTACTCTGAGCTTGTGCTACTGGAAAGTCCATTCCTTTGCTGGCACTAGAGCCTGCTTCAGGATTCTAGCTTATACTGAACAACATCCACTTGAGACATCCAACCTCATGGACCAAAAGTTCAAATAATTTAGAAGTGAAAATATACCCTAGAGACAACATGAAAATTATGAAGGTAGTGACTTCTGTACAATATCTGCCTTCCAGTCTCATCCAATAATAAACCACACCACCATCCTGTGCTAAGATGAGAGATAAATGCTTGAACAAGACTCCAGCTAATCAAGCAATGTATTCAAGTGTGTGTCACCCATTTACAGCATAGATACATCATTCAAAATTTGTTCCAGCTAATCTGTTATGGAAGATAAGCTTTGCTATCTGGTCTGTCTCCAGGATGATTGTGTGACTACAGATATTTCCAACTTCTTGCAGGGACCCAGCGTTTAAAGGGGAAATGTGGGTGAGAGGAAAGGGGAGTTCTCTCAGTTAACATACAGTTTTTTTTATACATCAGTCCCACTTTGTGGTGTTCAGGTTTCACTCCTACTCCTTAACTTTTGCACAAATTGGTAACATTTACCTGCTTCTGTTTTCCAGCATTTTAAATATTTGAATGTTTAAGGAGCTGGGAATAGATCGGTCAGTAAAGTGTTTAACTTGAAAGCATGAGGGACCTGGGTTTGGTCCCCAAAACACAATAAAAAGCCAGGCATGGTAGTGGTTTCCGTTCATGGGTCCAGTGCTGGGCAGGTCAAGGAGGATCCCTGGGGCTCAGTGGGTCCAGGAAGGTCAGATTTCTGGGTTAAAGCCTGGTAGAAGACTATTCCCAAACAAATGAAGGTGGACAGTACCTGAGGAATGTTACACAGGTAGTCCTCTGACCTCCATATGCACACACACACACCTGTACAAACACGATCATGGCCACACACACATGCACAAACACACATACAAATAATACCAATGGGTTTAGGTGCGGCTAAGTAGGGAGACATTAGCACATGCAAGGCCCCCAATTCTATTGAAGAATCAAACACCAAAGTCAACAAGCCATGTCTAGCTGAATGTAGTTGTGCCCACCTGGTAATTTCAGTGCTCTGGAGGCTGAGCCAGGAGAGCCAAGAATGTGTCAAATCTGTATTACATAGGACGTTTGAGCTTAGCCTGGGCTACAGAAATCCAGTAGGAAACAAAAGAGTAAACACTTAGATCAACTTAGTAAACAAAAGAGTAAACACTTAGATCAACTTAGTAAACAAAAGAGTAAACACTTAGATCAACTTAGTAGTTTTCTTTTTAGTTTAACATTTTCAGCGTAGGAGGGGTGGGCATGGAGATGGCTCAGTGGGTAAAGGTGAGCTGCGGAGCCTGAGGAAAGAAACAAAGGGCCCCAGGAGGGATTTCAAACTCTGGCAATCCCAGCACATGAGAAAATGAAGCCGGAGGATCATCACGGGTTCAGAGAGACCATATTTCAAAGGACCAAGAAAAGGGCAAGGCAATGAGGTGGCTCAGTGGGTAAGGGCACCTGCTGCCAAGGCTGAAGACCAGAAGAGTCCCAAAACCAGAGAGGTGAAAGAACACAACGGATTGTTGCAAGTTGTCCCTAGCGGTCACACACATGCTAAATCAATAAAATGTAATTTTACAAACTTACTATGGATAATGCAATCACATAGACAAAAAAACTAAGCACTAACTGGGCATAGTGGTACACACTTTTAATTCTAGCACTTGGGAGTCAGAGACAGGATGATCTCTGAGTTCAAGGTTAGCCTGGTTGGTCTACATAGTGATTTCTAGGATATCTAGGGATATATAGAGAGAGACCCTGTCTCAAAAAAGCAAAGCAAAAACACCTAAGCATTGAAAAATATGTGGATGATGGAAACTCACCATGACAACCAATGTTCTAGTTTTGTTTGCATCCATTCAAGATTTGTAGAGATAAGATGAATACAATTTTTTCTCTTATTATACATGCCAGTGAGTGTATAGACATGCTGCTCTAGATCATGCTACTTTTAATCAACATATTTTAGAGATGTTTTATATCAGTTCATTATGTGTTTCCCTGATAGTTTAAAGTCAGTACAGCTAAGAATATATTTTATTGCTTTAGTGTTTTGGGGAAAGCAAAGGAAATATGAACAAAACTCCCAGAAAGAAGCTGCTCTTCAAACTGAACCTTCTTTAAGGCTGATTGACTGTTTAGAGCAGTGGTGGTAACCTTCCTGATGCTGAGACCCTTTAATACAGTTCCTCAGGTTGTGCTGACCCCCAACCATAAAATTATTTTTTTGCTACTTACAAAATTACATAACTATAATTTTGCTACTGTTATGAACTGTAATGAAAATATCTGATATGCAGGATGTCTGACATTTGACCCTGTGAAAGGTCATGCAACCTGTAAAGGGCTGGGACCTCAGAGGTCGAGAACCATTGGTTCAGAGCTTTAGTGATTGTGAAAAGTGTGGACTGTAACAAGTCCAGAGCCAAAGAGCCATTCACTGGCCTCCTTTGCTGCTGACTGACAGCTCGGTGCCACTAGGAAATCCCTTGGAATATACAGACAGCCTGACTTCTCTTTGGACTATGTTAACTTAGCAGACCAGCATCTTCCACTGACCCCAATCAAAACAAAACTTCAGAGAACATCTAAGACCTGTAGTGAAGGTTTCTTTACTTGTTGTAGCCTGCTTCTTTGATGTCTCTACCAATGTATTTGAAAAG
The DNA here is from genome assembly GCF_947179515.1 of Apodemus sylvaticus. NCBI lineage: Eukaryota > Metazoa > Chordata > Mammalia > Rodentia > Muridae > Apodemus > Apodemus sylvaticus. The sequence goes on along the minus strand of NC_067479.1, from coordinate 76,109,877 downwards.
TGTCT